>NW_010972991.1:2794709-2794984 GCF_000737465.1 Haliaeetus leucocephalus | reverse complement strand
GGTGTCCCGATCCAATATTGGGGAGGGTTCTTAAATTATCCCAAGAGCGGGATTAAGACACAAACGAGGTCAGATGCTGTACAACCTTCCAAGTTTTATTTCCTATAACAACCGATAACTGCGATAGGACAGAGGGAAGAAGAAAGGAAAAAGAGGCAGACCTAAGCAAGAAAACGGAAGAGAGATAGCAAGACTAGTTACCACCACCACGAAGCCAGCAACGTCCCGCTGAGTCGGTCCCGATGCAGGTGATGGAGGGTCCAAGTTCCAGGTTC
>NW_010972991.1:2682364-2794364 GCF_000737465.1 Haliaeetus leucocephalus | reverse complement strand
GGCTACATGCAGTTGCAAGATTTCTGCAGAAATAATAAATGTCCATTTTGTGTTGCAAATGTCTCATGATGTTATTAAGCACTGAGAACATGAAACGTCTCTTTATCTTTGACTTGCACACTTCCTTCTGCTTTGTGCAGCCCCCCAGTTCTCCTGCAAGAAGTCTTGACTCAGGCAAATAAGGAAAGATAACAACAGAAACTAGGAGATCAGTTGTAAAGCAATGATCATGCTGGTCCTCAACCTGCTTCAGGTGACTTAAACTTTTTCTATCTATTTCAGAAAAAATCAAGAGCTCTAAGTAGGGAAGTAGCAAAGGGGGGAGAAAAAGTAAGGGAGATGGATCATGTCACAAATCTCTCATGCCTGTATAAAGTCAGTTTATGATAGAGAAATGGGGGAGATGTCATTGTGTAAAAGAAAGCTGGGAAGCCTCTGATAAAACATCTGGCTGAAAAAGAAACATTAGTGTGAAGGGAATACAAATGAAAGGGCAAACAAATATTTGCTTTTTGTCCTGGGATATTCGAATTATGTCAGGCTTCAGCTAAGATCCTAAATACACTTTGGAAGAAGGCAAACCTTGTCCTAACCTCTTAATCTTGCAAATTGTTCATGCCAGACCATACCTAAACTGTTTCCTGCTCTGTGGCACCACCTCCTGGCACAGAATGACAGCACAAATCCGAAAAGAAGATGAAAAGCAAACTTTCTGTGTGGTTGCTTTGTTTGATCTAAGTTATTGTTAGACCTGCTTGCATGAGGGAAGCACAGGATGATACCATATTTTGATGCAGAGGTATAAATACATATAATTGCAAGTAATTGCATCATTAGCACTACAGAATTAAATCACAAGTAAAAATAATGGTGTAATAACACACCTCTACAACCTGTTGTATCAGTAATCAAGTGATCTTTGGTAGCATGTGCATTCTATGCCCACCCACCCAAGGTTTCCTGTGTCTTTAAAACTTACTGTATAAACACAGAGAAAATAATGAACTGCTCAAGGGAAGAAATCACAAAATTCTCTTTTGTGTCATGTAGCAACAGGAGGCCTTGAAATAAGACCTTGTCTGCACAGGCTGTTCTGCCACTTCTGAAGCCTGCAGAAAGCCATGCTGTCACACTGCAGGAAAGTTTTCAGTTTTACTATGCCTGAGTCACCACTGGATGTTCAAGGTGAACCGCACTAGCAAACATGGCTCACTACAAGCCATTAGGCAGGAGAAGACTATTTAGAATGAAAGCCTGGAGGCATTTTTCAGAGGCAGTCCTTGGTCCCTGCCCATCATTCTCCCCAGAGGGGAGCTTTGCCTTCCTTCCATGCTTAGATAAAGGACGATGTGTGAAGTTACACATGAGGAAGGTGGGCACATGGCTACAAATAAAGCAGTTGTTGCTATTTTTGCCTCCTGTTGCTTTTTAATATGTCTTCAACTTCAGTCTGTAAAATGATGAAAAATCAGCATTTATGCTTCCAGCAGGCTGCAATGTCTATTTTCTTGGCATAGACTGATCAGCTCCGGTGTTACCCTCATTTTCATATTCAAAAATGTGTCACAGTAGACAAGCTAATGGTTTTGGGTGGAAAAGTCACCTGAATATATTTGGTATACATACCTTTATTAAAGATTTAAAAGTGGGTTGGCAAAAACCTTTTCTTACAAAAGTAGAAAGAATTCATTTAGGAAGAACTAGGAACAGTAAACTCAGTAAATGGGTGGAAGACAGAATTATACTCTATTTAAATAAGACATTCCTGCATTTACGAGGACTAATCAAACAGGTAAGTGTAAATAATATTTGCAACTGATTTTTCAGGATGGTATTTTTGAAAAATTGCTTAAATGAGCTCAAAAGAGGAGGGAAAAAAATTGCTGATCTTGTGACTTTCCAGGAGCAGAGTGGAGGATCTGGAACAACAGAATAGAGACTTACAAAACTGTTACTTGACATCTTTATTCCATGTACTTGGAAAAAGGAAACATATTCACGAGCACACTGGAAGAGGAGGTGCTGTGGGGAAAAGGTTCCTATTTAGCTACATGTGCATTTTCATCTCACTACAAAACAGAAAATCTGAGAAGATTGCCCTTCTTGCTATTGTGTTTACCTTGACTACAGGAAAGTTAGGCTGAATTCTTCATCTTGTCCCTCCCATGATTGTGGTTTTGTATAAAACATCAAAACCCTATCCACCTGATCTGTAAGAGGAAAGTAATAGTTCTTCCTACTGGTGTGACTGTAAAAAACATTGGGAGTTCCTGCCAGTACCTTCTGTATATAACTGTCAGGACTGTTTGCTAGGTCTCTATCTGAATGTTATGACTGGATGAACTTTGCTTGTTGCAGTTGCAGTCATCTTGTAGTCTAATTGTACTGTTTTACAGTAAAGAGTTTCTTGTTTAATAAGGAATAATAAAACCACACTCAAGAATATTGAAAAGGCAGCATATGGGATGCAACTCTTGTTGCAGTTATCACAATCTAATTACCCAGGGGGAAGGATGTGAAATTGAACTAACCTTCTGATTTCAGAACATCTCAGAAATTTACTTTTCAAGATACTAAGGAGTCTGAAATCCAGATGCTAACTTGGATCAATGTTTCTGTATTGGTAATAGGACCAATTTTATGATGACCTGCTTCTTGCAGGACTTCGGATAAACTTGGCAATGAACAAAGCAGATTTTGGAGCACTAAGATGTCAGGCCGCTTATTCAGCAGGTATTTATATCTTCTGTCCTAGTAACGGGAAAGGTGCCATTGTCTTTGAGAGGATAAAATTAGGTGCTAACTTTATACCTTCACTGAAAAGTCCTGCAATAGCACATGCCAATACTCTCTGAAGTAGAGTAGCAGCAGCAATACATCAGAAAAAGAGACGATATGACCAAGACGTGGCTTTGACAAAAGCATTCAGTGAGAGATACTGCCAATGTCATGAATGTGGAGCTCTAGGATTCTGGGTCTTTTTTCCAGCCATGGCAGGAAGGAACTAAACCACTGAGGGTCTCAAGGGAAACCACTGTGTCAGGCAGTACCATTGGGTCTCAAAAGCATTTAATAATTCACTAACCCTTTTTTCTTTCCCTTCTGTAGTATAGACTCACCCTTTTTTTCAATGGTGACTCAGTTTTTAAGGACAATTCCTCTTCTTTTAGGCTAAAGGAAAATTTGTTGTGCATTGTTTAGTATTTCCCTCCTACTACCTTCTTCTCCTCTATGTACCTCCTTTACTTCCTTTATTCCCAATAAAGAAATAATGTTACACAGGTGTAAGAGGATTTCTGGACTTAATTCAAGCAGTGTTTTCACATCACATTCATTGACATAGTGCTTTCATGTTTAAGCACTTTGCTCAGGACATTTGCATAGATACTGAAAAGGCTTAATTCTTTCTCATTTTGGTTTAAAGCAAGGCACCCAGTAACATAAATAACAGACTGAAGGAGAAGGTCACCCCAAATAAATAGAGACATCCCTAAAAGAGTAGTAACAATAATGACCTACTTATAACAGCTTTCTGAGACTGATCTCAAGCAGATGGAAATTTCTATTCTCCAGTGTTCTTCCTCTTATGAGCAGCAGCACTGAGAGAAAAATCAAACTGTATGTGTTAGAAGTTCAGTCTTCTCTCCAGGTTCCTAGTGCACCCTGCGATTTCATTTTTGCTAGTAAATAGTGCAAAAAAGATTGAAGAAAGAGACAAGGTAAGTCTCCTGTCAGAACAGCTGGAGTCTCTTACTTTCCAAAAGAGGGTGGCTATATTCAACCTGTTTTTTGGGAACAGTCCCAGCTCCTGCTGTCCCCCAAGCTGTTTCCAGGCCTTGCCTGGGAGAGGGGTGGAAGCTGTGTCAGGGAGCAACCTAGCAATTAGCCAGTCCAACCCAGACTTTCAGCTGTGTGCCCTGTTTAGTTTAATAGTGTAAGTATAGCTGAAGTTTCCAGAAGTACCTAAACCAGGCCAGTATAATCTCACCAATTTGAAAATAACATTTTTATCCCACATGGCACTGGAGACACTTCCCTCCGTCAGAAGCACAAGGACTGAGGCAGAGACTGTGGATATTTGTTGTGTGAATGCAAAGGAGACTGTAGAACACGGTCACTAGTTAGGGTTGTGACTTGCACAGTAGCCTGGCTATGGGACCTAAGTTCCGAATTACACACTGGAATCACTGGGAAGTTAAAGATCTTGTGAACTTTACTCGATCTCTGCCTAGCTCTCCCATTGCTTGCGCAGAACGCCTTAAACAACAGAGATTTGCAGCTACCCACATCCCAGAGGCATTTCCACCCATGTGATGACCACACTCACAGCCAGCTTAGTGGGATTTGGACAAGAGGCCTGCTCTACCTCCTCACCTCCAGATAGAGAGATTCAGGCAGGCTCAAACACCAGATGTCATTGCACTGAGGCTCATTGGTTCTTGTGGAGGGCTGATCCCACTTTGCAAGTTGAAGTATGGACGGGCAGATCAATCAGGAGAAAAGGTAGGGAAAGGAAGTTTGGGTAGGGAGAAGAGATAAGAATTGGTATGGGACTGGTGAGAAACAAAAGTCAGTGTTGGGCTGAGCTCTGGGATACAGTAGTTTTGTTCATCCTTGTAATGGAGGTGTTCAGCCCATTAAGATGAACGGCATTAAGAGCCATTGCTTTTCATAAATTAGAGGGAGAAGAAAGTCCTGTGAGAAACTTGATCCCTGTCTCACACAGGCATTAACCACAGATAAAAAGGTGGTGGGTAACTATTGGCAGTGCCTTTCAGGGTGTTCCACATAACAGAATAAACAAATTCTTTATGACTGATGTCCCATTTTTCAGTTCCAGTCCCACAGCCTTTTAATAGCAGTGACATTACTTGTTTTCCTAAAATAATACAGAGGGGAAAGATGATGGGATGGGTGCAGCTTACCCTGCTATTTTACCACAGAAACTTAGCAGTGAATTTTCTTTATGCACTTCTGCATGCCTTCAACTCTCCTGTGTACATCTATAAATTTCACCATGATTGAAACCATGCCAAATAAACACCCAGGCACATTAACTGACTTCATTTCCTTTGAAGAAACCCAAGCAGGCATATGAATAAAAGCATTAGCAGGAGGTTCTGTAGGAAGGCAGATGCAGGTACAACTGAAAGCTCCTAATGTGTCCAAAAGTACCTTTCTCTTGGCCTGACTGTAGAAGAAATTAGGTAGCACCTGCAAAAGCTGTGCAGTTCCACAGCATGGGACCCCGAGAAGTATTTGTTAAGAAGATTCTCCAGCCTAAAATACATTAAGCTGCCCACATGCTGGGCAATTGATATCATAGGTACTCTGGGATGAGTTAGCTGAGATCAGTTCTACTGCATCGAGACATCTGACCAGTTAGACAAGGCATGAAGCAGACTGTGCTGGTTTTGGCTGAGGTAGAGTTAATTTTCTTCACCCCAGCCAGTATGGGACTATGTTTTAGATTTGTGCTAGGAACAGTGTTGATAATACAGGGATGTTTTCGTTATTACTGAGCAGTGCTTACACAGAGTCAAGCCCTTTTCTTCTTCTCACTCCACCCCACCAGTGAGTAGGCTGGGGATGGACAAGAAGTTGGGAGGGGACACAGCTGGGACAGCTGACCCCAGCTGACCCAAGGGATATTCCAGACCATATGATGTCATGCTCAGCATATAAAGCTGGGGGAAGAAAAAGGAAGGGGGGATGTTCGGAATTATGGTGTTTTGCCTTCTCAAGTAACCGTTAGGCGTAACGGAGCCCTGCTTTCCTGGAAGTGGCTGAACACCATTAAAAAAAAAACATGTTTAAAAAGGCTTGATAGCTTGTCCACATTAAGGATCTGTATCAAAGAAGTATTCCCATGCTAGATGTGCTTTCCCCCACTTCTACTGTACTAGTGAAATACTGAAGTGATGACATGAGAAAAAAGAACAGTTTACTTCAAGTATTTGCCACCACATCTTTTTTTTCCCCACTCACAACGTTTTTTGCACTGCATAGGCAAATTTAAAATTCTGTGGTCTGCAAAGGACTGCCACAGCACAGTTTAATGTCAACTGCTAGCTAGTGTTTGAGTTGTTAAGATGACAACAAATATCTCCTCCTCTTTCCAGCTTTATGTGGATGTTCTCAATAATTCTATTCTATTCTTCTCTGCTCTGCTTTTTTTTACAGACCAGCCTCACCTGTGTCTGAGTGCCTTCCAATAGTGCATTAAGTGATATGGCTACACATCTGTCACCAGAACCATGAATGTGCTTCATCGTTTCCCTTGCCCTTTCCTTAGGAGGGAAATTGCATAGACATGCAACTCTTCCGATGGGAAGTGATGAATGAATTCCTTGTTTTGCTTTGCTTGCATGCACGGCTTTTGCTTTACTTATTAAACTGTCTTTATCTCAACCCATGAGTTTTCTCACTTTTGCTCTTCCAATTCTCTCTCCCATCCCACCGGGGCGGAGGGAGCGAGTGGCTATGTGGGGCTTAGTTGCCAGCTGGGGTTAAACCACAACACAGACCTTGGGAACAGCAGACCTTTTTGGCTCCGAGTGATTTAAGAGAGAACACTTGGTTGGTACAAGTAGGAAAATATCTAGAGTGGAAAGAATGGGTCAATCAAATGCCTCCTGAAACATAAAACTCTCTGAAAATGTAGAGTACAACTGGAAAAAATGTGAGTAGGTAGTCATTCTGTCTGTGTGAGAAATATGGTCCTGTAAAATGGGACATGATCTGAATGTGACCCTGCTGTCAGGTACTCTTGATGGCAAAACTGTTAGGTTCCTTCAGAGAAAAAAGAGGAAAACTAAACAGTGACTCAAGCATCTCTCTAGAACATGAAGATAGAAATAGGGAGCCCAGACACTTGAGACACAATACCTTTGCTTTAGGGGACAGAACAAAATAAGCTTGGAAAGCGCAGCATGTGTAAGAAGCCCCTTCCAGAATGTCTTGGCAAGGGTGTGACCCCAGCCCTTCCCTCCAACTGTCAGTGGCTCAGGAGGAAGTGCATATTTAAATCGAAGTGCAATTTTTAAGTGTAATAGTTAAATAGATGTTATTTTTTCCTTTTTATTCTTCACTCACACTTGTTTATCCAGGGTCATACAAATTCAGCTTTTGTAGAAGGTCCATCTGCTGGCATTAGAAGATATACTAATCCCAGGATTCCATGGATACCCTCTGGCTACCCCAGATGACTGGACACTGCTCTGATGTTGGGTAGCAATATGCCTTCAGAAGAATCATTCAACAAAACTACTACCTTCTGCACCTCCAGCCTAAGCTGTTTCAGCTCTGCTTGACACCCTAAACTTGCTTGTTCACTACCTCACATCTGCACGTTACTTCAAAACAACCTACATGTTTCAGCTTTTTTTGCCATTTCCAATCTGACTCCATTGCTTGATGCCTTAAACCTGTCTCTACACAACATCTCAACTTTTCTCATTACTTAGATGTTACCTTTGGTCCCTGTTAGCTCTACTTGTCACCTGCTTGTCCCTTCAAAGCTGCCTCTTCGTATTATTTTTTGAAGGAGGACTCATGGTACATAGAATATCAACAGGGACCAACGGCACTGAAGAAGCATCCTTGGGATCAGAAAGCTGTTGACAGAGTACAGAGCTAAACTGAAAGACCACAGCTGTCCCACCTGTTAAACTCATTATCATAGTTCTTGTCCTAAGGCAGAGGCTGGCAGAGGAGCTTAGTTGGTTTATTGCTGTATGGCTCACAACAGTTGACAAAACCAAAATCAGCAAAGCTGAACTCGTTGGTCATTTCAAAGCTTCTATAAACAAACAAGTGCAAAACATCCCACCAGTACAGACCCCAAAGAACTATATACATTTATAACAAGGAGTCACTTTCTCCTCCCTACCTGGGGAGAAATTCCAGGAGGCAAGGCTGAAGTCAAATATTTTTCTACGCTTGAAGTGTCAGCAGAGTTCTGGCAGGTTCCCTAAGAAAAACAGCATACTTTTGTGAACACTATGTGAGCCTTTTGGGAGACATTGTGAGTCGGACTGTGCTGCGCACTTAAGGTGTTTCACAAGAAATTATAACACATTATTGCCACTAAAACAGGTTCGGAGATTTTCTAGGTGAAATTTTGATCTGTGGAAAAAAAGTAGACAGTATTAGCAAAGTCTCTGAAGAGTTCGGGAAAGCCCCAGAACAATGGAGGCTACTGCAAGTTCCTTTTGTCAGATGGGATTTACCTGAGATTGTAAATAGAACAACAAGGTTACAGGTGAATCACAGCAAAGATTAAACCCTGGCTAACACACTTGGTCCCCTGAGGAAGGATGGGCACAGAAATTAAAAGGAAGTTTTAAAGAGTAAAAATTTCATAGGAGAGTTAGTAGGTGAACTACTAATATGAAAGTGCTACTCTGCAAAGATGTCCAAAAGACATTGAGTGGAAATCCTGCTGGAGCATAAGAATATGAGAGAGTTAATCAAGGGATCTCATCTGGAGATCCCTTGACAGTAGGCACAAAGCTAAACTCATCCAGGGACACCTCTCAGGAGGTATTGGCAGGGCGTCCTTACAACATCTCAGTCATATGTGTTGGGAGTGCCAACAAAAACAATGTCAATACAGCTGGAATGGAGAAGGATACAAAAAGTTTCATTTATTTCCAAGACAGCAGTGTTGGCTGCAACTGACCAGAAACCAATTTTTTTGCCATTGCCAAAAGGGGGCTGGTAAACATCTCCTTGCAAATATAGACATAGTTTTGGGGATTTTTTTTCCCACAGATCTGTCATTTGCAAACTGAAAACCTGGGAGAGACTTGGATTTCAGACACTCTCTAATGCTAGAATCCTTAGCCTTTTCATTCCAGTGATGGCTCCGTGGCAAGTCACACTCTGTGTGTGCGGTCTTTGGTTTATCTGTCTGTTTATTTCAGGCTAACTGTTTACTGTCCATCAAACAGATGACTGCACAACAATTCTTGAGTTTTGCAGTGGCCTTCTTTAGTTCACTGATGTAGCTATAGTGTCAAACATGTTAATTCACATTACCTAAATATGAAAAGTCACCATACTACATCCAAATAAAGGCCCATCTATCCCAATAGTCTTTCACAGCAATGACAGGTAGTAGATAAGTGCAGAGTAAAGAATAAGGCAAATATAAGAGGTATTCTCCAATCTTCTAGTGACCTGCAGGGCACGGACTTCTGGTGTCACCTCTTTGTGTCCGATAGCCTTTGCCTAATTTCCTTTTGAACCTAGGTCACCTTCAGCATACACAGGATCCACAGTCTATTCATGAACTTGTGCAGTTAGTAAGCTACTGATTTTGAGTGAGGCTGACATTTCTTGTTACGTTACATTTCATTGTTAAATTATTGTTTTCTTTTTTTTTTGGTGGATAAGAAAACCTATCCTGAGTATAGCAGTTAGCAGTCAGGTACTGAGTGATGCAGACCATAGGCAGGCCCCTGGGATCTGCACAAATGCTGAATAACACAACCATTAACAAGGTAAGAACCATTTCTATGAAATCATTAATTGCAATCAAACTTTCAAGATGATCCTGTGTAGAAGAATAATATCACTGAAGCACTTGGAGCTAGGCCAGTTACTTGCAACAGCTATATTTTAAGTGCAAAGAGGAATAGTAAGTTAATTATGTTCTGATGCATAATGTGTGTACTTTAAGACTATGTAAAACAAAAAAAGAAAAGACAAAGAAGACAAGAAAGAATAATGCTACAGATTAGGTATAACCACTGCTCTTCTTTCAAAGATTTTAAGATTTTATAAGATTTCTTTATGGAGCTAGTTAACAGCAATGACAGCAGTTTTACTTCAAGCACAGGCATAAAGCACTGGCCCAAGCAAAGACACTTGTAAAACATGCATGAACAATGAAGATCAATTCTCTATTTTTCAGTAAGGTTTTTGGGTCTCTGGGAAGCCAAAAGATGATACAAGTGGAGAGAACAGCCAGAAGAAAAGTATCAGATTTGGGAGGAATAAACTGCAGGACTCGGAGACAACTTGGGCAGGGAGGGGCAGGGGAGGGAGAGTGCTAGGGAGAATTTGGGGAAATAAATTATCATAAACACAGAAATTCTGCCATGTTTCTGTAAATAAAAGGAGTTCTATTAAAGACGTATTTACCTCTGTCAGCAGTTTTTCCTAACTGAAAAAATACAGAAGACCACACTGTTTTAGCTAACTATTTGTGTCAAAAAGGGTGGCAGGAAATGTTCTGGCATTGCAGGATGCTTTTGCTGAAAATCTTTGACAATGAAACATGGATGGGTAAGGAAAACAGAAACAAATTAGAAGGAAACAACTACCTAAAGAAAACTAGCTTCTCCATGTTTACTTTTCAGCAATTATATCCCCAAATAGTCTTTTTTTTCCCAGCTTTTCATTTGCCACTTCTTTAGAAATCACTGATCTGGCCCATCACCCAATTATCTTCAGACTGAAAACACTCCTCAGTAAATCTATTCTAAGCTGTTCCTGCCACAGTTTCATTCTCTAGCAATCTGGTCATTTTATTTTCATTTCATATTTGTGTGCTGCCTGACACAAGACAAAATCTAGGGGAGTGATTTTCATTTCATATTGGTGTCAATCAAATGTAACTCTGTTGGCATCAGTAGGATAATGTTGACTTCCTTAAACTGTGTAAGGCCCTCAGATGGAGGAGTCCTTTTGCGGTGCTATTATCTTCCAGAGGCTTTGGAAAAGCTCACTAAAACCTACAGACTTGTGTACAGTTAGCCTTGGTAAAGGGCCAAACTCCCACTCAGCTGCTTACTAACTCTGCCTCAGTAGGACGGGGAGAAAATAGGATGAGAAACCTCATGGGTCAAGATAGATACAGGGAGATCACTCACCAATTACCATCACAGACAAACAAGACTTGACTTGGGGAAAATTAATTTAATTTATTGCCAATTAAAATAGATTTAGGTAGGGAGAAATAAAACCCAAATTAAAACACCTTCCCCCCTACTTTTCCCCATTCCCAGCTTCACCCCTTCCCTCCCGACTCGTGTCCCCCCGAGGGGCGGCGCAGGGGCTGGGGCCGGGGGTTGCGGTGGGTCCCCCCCAGCCCCTCTGGGCCGCTCCTCCCTCCTCCCACGTCTCCCTGCTCCAGCGCGGGCCCTTCCCCGGGCTGCAGTCCTTCAGGGACAACCTGCTCCCGCCCGGGCTCTCCACGGCCGCAGCTCCTGCAGGAAATATCCCCCTGCTGCGGCCCCTGTGGGGCCCTCCCCGGGCTGCAGGGGGGGTCTCTGCTCCAGCGGGGTCTCTCCAGGGCTGCAGGGGATCCCTGCTGCGGGCCTGCACTGCCTCCCACCCTCCTTCTCCTCCTCCTCCTCCTCCTCCTGGGGGGTCCCTCCTCGGCTCCCTCCTCCTCGTCCTCTGCCTGTGCCACCTTCGGCCCTTTCTGGAACCTGTTTTCCGCCATCTTGGCTGAGGGGCTCAGCTGTGTCCTGCGGTGGGGCCATTGGAGCCGGCTGGGACCGGCTGTGTCCGGCACGGGGCAGCCCCGGCCTCTCCTCACACAGGCCGCCCTGCAGCCACGCTGCCGGCGCCTGGGCACGGACACTCTGTACAGGACTATGCGCAAATGCAGCTTTTAAATCTTGCTGCTCAGACCTTCTTTTGGGTCTGGATTGGACTTTTTGTAGGTTGACAGTGTGAGGATATTTCTAGACATGCCCCCTTCGAGGTGAGCTGAAAGGTGCCGTTTCTCCTGCAAGAAAGCCAAACTGTGATGGAAACCGCAGCCAGCCCCACCGCTGGCAGGGACTAGTTGCTGTTACACAGCTTGAAGAACCTGGGACCGCCTTTCATCTGCTTCCTACCCTGTTTCATCTCCTTCAACACGTTACGCCTTCAGAAGCTGTTAGTTTTGGAGACGCACCTCTCCAACCTGTCACGTCACTCACGGGAACTGACAGGTTCCTAAAGGCCTTGCTGGCTGTCCATCTCCTGGCTGAAGTGTCAATCAGGAGGGGGGAGGCAGGCAGAAAGGCCTCTCTCCTCTTCAGCTCCCCCTCCCAATGACCAGGGGCATTTCAGAACAAGCAAAAGAGTTTTTTTTCACATTTTCTTTCATAGTGGTCCTCTACTTTCCGGTTTTCTCATGCTTGGGCAGGGCAGGGCAGTGAGGGAGGTGAGGTAGCCACGCTGCTGGTGTTGCCCCCATTACTCAGATGTGTGGTGTGCTGGGTGGGAATCAAAGACAGCAGAAGGCCTTGACAAAGTAAATGAGCAGCTCCTGGGTTTTGCCTGTTGTAGAGCACAAGAACAGGGGGACATTCAACAAAGCAAAAGCATATCAAAACCAATAAACCCATGCAGTTTTTTATTCAGAGTGGCAGTAGGAGGTTCCCAGGCTGGTAACTCGGCAAGGAGTGAAAGGGGATTAGACTTTTACAGATATTGAGGACATTCGGAGGCAGAGCAGTTCAGGCTAATAGTGTTTTTCAGTGGGATATCACAGTGCATGTGGCAGGGATGGAGTCACTCTCTAGCAAACTGAGATTAGAATGAAAACTGCAGTGTAGTGGAAAAGAGCAGATCTGGCTGCTAGTTTCCTCCCAGGAACATAACACTCTCCATATTGTGGGCTAAGGGTACCTCCAGTCTGGTCGAGCTCCACAGCCCTGTGCCTGGCAGCATTATAGCTTTTTTTGTTGAGATACTACATTTTTAGGGAAAAGTTTTGCTTGTTTGCTTTGATTTGCTGCTCCTTAATGTGTGGGAGGCAGTTTAACCACAACCCAGACTCCTTGGGAGTCACTTTCATGGTAAGAAACTGTCTTTTTCAGATTTCTCCTACGACTAAAGTAGGCTGATTGTAAAAAGAACAGTAAAAAAGAGGGGGAGATAAATTGTCCCTGTCCTCCATGTACATGATTCAGTGAAGCACATGATCCCAGTCACAAGAGGACACAATTCCCCTCCTCCCTCTCCTGCTCTAAAGATGTGAAAAATCAGCACCGTGGGGAAAACAGCTCAGAACATAGACTGAGAGAGCATGACATCACGACACATTCACATTACAGTGCTAATAAGTAGTTTCTGCTTATGATGGCATTTGGGGACCTGATGAAAATGCCTCTTGTTCATAAAGCAAGTTCATACAGGTTTTCATTTGCAGAATTAAGGGCCATTAAATGACATTAGGAGATGTTCAAAACAAGCAGGTAGGTTTTGTTGACAATGGGTAGTAGACCTGTGCAACTCAAAGGATTGTGCAGATGCAGAGTTTAGATGGGTTTAAGGAGAGACAGGACAAGGACATGAGATCCTTTGGAAACTATGAGCAGACAAAGCACATTGGGCTTAGACTCCCTGAAATAGTCAAAGCATGGGAGAGTGCTTGGGGGAACTTATACATGCTTGCCCTGTTTTCTTTTTTCCCTGGGCATCTCTTTTTGCCACAGATGTCAGTAGATATGGGATTAGGCTGACCGTTAGGAGGAATGGCTGTGTATGCTCTTATGAGGATAGCTGTTACTCTATGGTGATGTAAGTATAACTGCAAACTAATCTAACTGAAAATTATTAGATAAGGCCAGCTTTTGACAATCTATAGTTTTGGAGACAAAACTAAGGTCCCCCAGTCTGGTTTCCTGCCTAGACCCTCACCCAGAAATTCCTGCTGGAATAGGCAGGAGGACTTAAAAGCATAAGCATCTTGTTGTTTTGAGGTCATTCTAATCCATTACCATAGCAATTTTGTGGCTTTCTTGGAAGCTCTAACATCTGTTGGTTCAAAAAAATTGTTTGGATTTCCTTGAGTGAAGTTGCTCCTCACAGCCTTTCAAAGGTCATTCCTGCCCACATTTCACCAGTGCAAAGAAGTTCTGAACAGGGTCTGACTCCGTTGGTCATCCCACATATACACTGGCTAGGGCTCCAGCTGCAAATTCCTCATCCCCCAAAGAGAAGAGTGTGAGAGCCAGAAAAAGATGATTATCAGTCCTAGAGAGATCTCTGTATTCATCGTACCCTTCAACAGTAGGTGTCTTTAAATCTCCTCAAATCTCATTTAAATTCCATTTTAAAACCTAGCACAGGAAGGAAACAAACTATTTTTGCCAATAGCAATAGACTTTGACTTTGGAGTGTGTTGGAAAGCTCAGGCAAGGCACAGGGGGACATTAGTTGTTTCACTCATCTCCACAAGCTAATGTCTACTAGTACAACTGCTTCAGGAGAAAGTGGGAGGTTGAAAGGTGATATCCCGAAAGACTCAATGTGTTGTATTTCTTCTACAGCAGCCTGGCAAGTTACAGTCTAATAACAGCTCCTGGTCAGCTTTTTTTCTCCTATCATCTTCACACCTACATGCCTGTGGTTTTGCTTGAAAGGAATACACGACATAAATCTATACAAATGCCAAACATGCTCCCAACTGCTGAGCTGAGTATTTCTGACTCAGAGTAACTGCACAGAACAGGTTTGAAATAGCCTTAGAAGAGGAGGAAAAAAAAAAGCCAAACTTTACAACATTCCCATTGAAAATCCTGTAGATGCAAGGGTGACAGTGGCAAGAGCTGACTTGTCTTTGATACTGTCATAAAATGACATTCACTAGATATCAAAAAATGATATAATTTTTCGCAAGGGAGCTGCCAACCCGGGCCAGATTCTGTGAGAGTCTAAGCACCTTCAGCAATGGATGGTGAGGCTTATGAGTGTCTTGTAGGAACGTGACTGATCCCCCACTTTTTCATTGGAAGGGGAGTGTATTTGCAAAGCTCTCCTGATGGAAACAAACCTTTCATCCTTTTTATTATGATTGCAAGACTGATCATCCTTTTTATTATGATTGCAAGACTGAGGCTCCATTGTTCAAGCTACCATACAAACAGTACTTTAATTTTCCGTATTATAATAGCGTTTGAGATAGTGGTCTCTTCCTTCACTGTCCAAAATATTTTAATTCATTTTGTAACAGCTTTTGCATTCTGAAGGTCTCCTGAGCAGTCCCGGTACATTGCTCATGACATATACACACAGTTCAATGCAGGCCAACACTAAGATGCAGATCTAAGTGACTTACCAACATCTGAGAAAGTGAAATGTTATATTAGCAATGTATTTTCTATACAGCTCTTCTTATGCAATTTCCTGTGACTCACATTTTCTATTAAGATTTTTTGGGGGAAAAGAGACTGACAAATGATTTGTAGTCTAGATGTAAAGCTACATTTGGTGCCATTGGTTTAACACTCAAGAACATTTACATGCAAAAATGCACACTAAATGAACATTAAGACTGCAAATTCAAGCACTCAGAATTTAGGGACTGTTCAGGTCTAATTTTCCTGTTCACTTTTCATTCATCGTCCTCATTTGTACACATGTGAACTCAGTCCTCAATGACAAATTAGCATGCTATTTTTAATTTGGAGCAAATCTCCTGACTTTATAAAGCACTGAATAAAATAAACAAAAACTTCCTTCCCCCACATTTTTGGTTAGTGATCATATGTCTGATGTACTTTTTGCTCTTCTGTGGCATTTAACACTACTCTTACACTCACATGCACACACACACATACAAATGAAAAAGTAATCTGTTTTCACAACACCTCTGTTCAGAGCTAGAGGACTGAGATTAAAATCTGGCATATACAGTCATTCTGGACATCCCTTATCAAGTACTACATCCTTGCTTTCCTGAACACTACCAGTCATACAACTCTTGTGCCTGAAGCACAGCTTGCTATTGACTTAAGATACAACTGGACCTACTGGGCATTTCTGCAAAGTAGATCCTCAGTGCCTGACTTAGATATGCAGAGAATGAGGAAAACACAATAGTGAGGATCGCACTGAAATTTAATTTTGAAACCTAATATATCCAGCAAGCTGGAAACCTTTAATTTTGCCAGCTCTTTTACAGAAACAGTTTCCTTTGCATTGATGAGGCATACAGGTAGTGGAAAGACTGATGAAAAGAAAAGCATATGAATTAAACCAAACTTGAAAAAGATGATGGGTCCTCAGGTTCCTTCAGTGATTAGATGAAAATATTTCTCTTTTTTGATTAATGGAAGTCCTTTCATTGACTGTAATGACAGGTAGATGAAATCTCATGGGACATAATGCCTCATTTCTGTGCAAAATTCATGCTCATTTAATTTAATAGAGACCTGCATTAGAAAGCAAAATCTCTTACAGTTTTCTTAGGAACCTCCCCACCCCCCATCCCTGTTATTTCTTTAATGAAGCTTTTCTAATCTCCCTTTCCAGAATTTCTGGGACTGAACTGTCACTCTGCTCTCCAGTGATGAATCACATTTTGCTACAATGGTTGAAGGGAAAGACATCCAAAGTGCAAGGGCTACAAATCCACAGATAGAATCAGCCACCCACTATGGTGCTACTTTACCCTCCCACTTCCTCCAGATCTGTAGTTATTAGATGTCTTGGACAAAAACTTAGGGCCTTGTAAGTGTTGTCTCTAATGCATGGAGAATTATTTTTTTCAAACCACACCTTTTAAGTGAACCACTCTCTTTTTGGAGTGTTTCAAGTCTCCTTTTGAAGCCAAGACGTGCTCATTGCTTAAGGCCTTGGGGCACTGTAACTTCTGCAGTATTAACTTGAAGTGGGCTGTAGTCTGACATGGGTATCAGCCTTTGTTGAGGTTTTTTTTTAATCACTGTGTCCTCCATTCCTATATTCTCAGTGTTAGCACCCAACTGCACATCTGATAATTCATCTCATTTCTCTTATTATTTTTGGACAAATATGATATATGTAGCACTAGAATTAAAGACAGTTTTAAACAATCAGAATTTTGGAAAAGAACACTGTAGGAAAGAGGAGAGGGATGGCCCAGCCTTCCCCCCTCTTGATTCATTATCTTGCAGCGAAGGAGGAAAGACTAACTTTTGAAACTGCATTCAACAACTTTACCAGCTTTACCTTGCTCCTAGCCTTTGCAACTGCAATATAAGCTCATCCACAATTTGCTGGGATCTAAACAACAGGAAAATTTTCTGCTGGTCTAGTTTGCACTTTCTAGTTTTACATCAACATTAGCCTGAAGAAAGTGACAATGAGCCAGCGAGCAGGGGAATAATTGTGTATATGTACACTCACACACACACGTGCATGTGGGATCTTGGAGACATGCATGCTAGTATGCAATGGACCAAAATTTTCCACTGAAGTTAGCCACAGAGTGAGCAGAAGAAGGACTGCAGCCATCTGACTGGGACAGAGACATGAGTCAGTGTCCTCATCTTTGATTCTTCATAAAGAGACCTATTAATTATGTGGCCTTGGATGAATCACTGAGGTCAGATTTTATTCCAGTGTTTCTCCAGTGGGCAACAGGGAGAATGAGCAATAAAAGGAGGGACTTGAGAAGGTCAAAGCCAGCAGGGAGTGACTTGAAAGGAAAGAATGACCAGTGCCCCTGTGGAAGGGAGCAGAGTTTTGTGACATCCTTTGTACCTGGGAAAATAACCAACACTGCCTCTCTCCTGCTATTGTTGTATGGAATGAATACATACTTCTGATGCAGCCTTTAGCCCAGACATATTTAAGTCAAGGTTAAGTTTTAATAAAAATAATTTACTTTGATCTGGGTGACTGTGACACACAGGATAGGCACAAAGCCATTCCATCTCCAAAGTTTTATTAATTTTAAAATGTTGACATATTAAAACCAGGGTTAAGTACAAAATCTGTCACAAATACCAAAAGACTAAGGTCTGAAAGAGTAAAATATAAGTATTATTTATCTTGTGGTGCAGCAAGAAACATGATTGGGCTCAAGGCATCACTGTGTGAGGTAGCACATAAAAAAGGAATGAAAAGCAATCCTTAAGCAGGGAGTATTCAAGATGTATTTCAGAGAGGAAGGAAGAGGACACCAAGGAATGAGGTAGATGAAGTATTCCATGAAGTTTTTGGAGCTGACTGAAAAAGCAGCAATCACTGGTTTCCACACATAGCTCTTCTGGGGAAGATGCTAGCTGGTCTGTCAACACCAACCACTCACCCCACACGAGGCAGATTCTGGATCTAAAACTGAAATCAGCCATAATAAGAAAAAGCCAAACATATGAAGCAATGTTCTAATGAGCTGGAGATGACCAGTTTGTTCTGGTTTTAATAGGCCCATGTGTGCAAGCTGCTGAGTCTGCTGGCAGGACAGGCAAGTGAACCAGAAGCTTGGGAATGAGATGAATGAAGTTGTACTGTGAGCTGGGCTCTGTAGCTGGGGGCTATCCCAGCCCTTATTTTCTGTGGGCTGGCACAGATGGAGTGGTGTGTAACTTACTAGTGAATTATACATACTGTTAAATGAGCTGTTGAAAATCCCCGTTTGTCTGGAAGGGCACTGAAATGAACAGGAAACATGCATCAGAAGTCCTTGGTAGGGATACGGGCTTGAAGTATTTTGATCTGAATACCAATGGTCCCCACAATCTTTCCTCAAGCTAACCTGACTGTCTTTATCCCTTACAGTAGCCAGAGCCACGATTCCTGTGAGACGACACACTGCACTGAAAGAAACAGCAGTGGGAAGGAAAGAAACAGTCCATGAGCAATGTGCCCCACTTTGCACAATAAGCCTGTGTCACGCATGCACGATGAGGACTTTGTTCTCAGCACCTTTCCCAGGCATGGGTGCACTGTCTAGCATAAGCATATATATAGACATAAATGACACCAGACCAGGAACATCCTCTAATGCTGCATTTTGATATTTCTTCTCTTGAGCCCAGGGTGGTCCCTGGGACGGTTTTGTCCCATGTTAAGTGGCACTGACACAAATCCTGGTGCAGGTGGGCAGTTAGTGGGGCCAGAAACTGCTCCCAGGAGACACTGCGGGTGCAGACACCTTACTCTGAAGGTGAAAAGAGTCCAAGAGTCCAGTTTGGGGCCAATCTATGCAAGCTTACCTTGGTACCAGAGATCGGGCGTGGAAATATTCAATTTACTAATATAGATGTAACTTAGCACTATTACTCCAGATTCAGTTTATTCTGTCATTATGGTTCTAGGGCCAGCCAAAGCAGGCAATCAGAGCCACAAACAAATTATCATATAAAGATCTGTATCAGCTACAGATAGAAAATATCCTCATGCTTATCCAGTTCTCCTTAGAGTTGAGATTCACACATTCAGGTTAAGCCTGCCTTTGTATTTGTTTCTCTGCGTCCATATTATCCCTTACCCTCTTATGCTTCTACAGAGAAAAAAATTTAACAAAAAATGTGCTAAGACTGGAGCTGAACAAAAGATCCCTTGTTTCTGTAGGTATGGATTAGTCCTTGCAGAAAGCAGAGAGATGAAAGCTGTTGTAAGTGTTAAGAGGATTTTTCGGGTAATACTTTAGAGATGCATGTAGGTATGCCTTGTGAAATGGAATTTAGTGTTAAGAATAAGAAGCCTCAGAAACTGAATTCTTCCATTTATCCATAGATATGCTATTGAACAGGTTTCTCATACTGCTTCATCAGTGTGTCACAGTCCTGAAGGGGGTTAAAAGTCCATCCACGCTTTTCATTCCATTCTTTTTAAAAGAAATAGATAAAATACATTGCACAGCTTTGTTTCCAAAGGATGATTGCAGAACATTTTTGTTCCTCTCTAAATATCTCAGTTGATTCATGGAAAGATATTTTCAGAAAATAAAACCAGTCCCAAACCTATTTTTCAGATGTTTAATGAAAGCCATCTGTGGATTAAAAAAAAAAAGCTTTTTTTTAAAAAAAAAAATTAACTCCCCCAAGGAGAGATTAATGTTTGCCAGTGGGCTTCCAGATGGGCAGGTTGTGAAGTTGCGTGGGTTATTTGACGTTAGGTCTCAGTGCTAAGCCTCTCTTCCTATTCTGCAGTGTACTGAAGATCTCTGGTCCTTATTGGGTAATCTCTAGAACTTTTAAGAGAGGCTGAAGTCCCCAATAACACTCTCTAAGTAGCCTGTAACTTCCATCTTCAGGCCTCCATATCAGGTCTTAACAGCTTGTGTTATGATAGAAAAATCACCAGTGCTGTTCATGCAACAAGCATGAAATGTAGCTTTTTGACATACCATTTCTAGGGGCTTGGGAAGGACCCAGACTGGGTACTGTAGTCTAAAATTTAAGAGATTAAAGATATTCAGGGGCAACAGGGCAGTGTTCAAACCCAGAACTCCTAACAAGCCTTGCAAACATATCCTCAGGCAGAAGGACTCAAGGTACACTGCCTGGGTTTATCCCCATGCCACTTTTTGCAAATCCTTTATATCATGCATGGGGCTTCATCCTTAATGTAGCTCTTTTGTCATTTTCCCAGGTCCTCTGGGATCTGACAGGAATTACATGGGTGAGCTGGGTGCCAGATTGTCAAGTAAAAAGGCTGTTCCCTCAGGACAGGTGCTGTCTGCCAGTCCTTGCTTTCCCGAGACATCTTCTCTCTGCATGCCAGCCAGGCCCAGGTCCTCAGGCAATATCTGGGCTCCTGGACTGCAATGAGTGTTAAGCACTTGCTGCTGATTCAGACTTTGATCCCTACCTGCTGCCCACCCAGGAACCAACTCAGGTTAGTCATTCTGGGACATGTCCTTGCAGCCCCATTGCTCCATCTTGGGGTGAAATCTGGGTTTGTTTAAACTCATGCCCTGGTTGTACCAAGGAGGGAAACAGGGTGGACAGGAACCATGGAGCCCTCCAGCCAGGTCCAGCCAGGTCCAGCCAGGACAGTAGGAACGCAGGATGTGTGGCGAGACATGCAAAAGCATAAATCTGTCCCCCGGCCTGACATGCTCTGTGCCACCTAACACGAAGGTGCTTCAGGGTGACTCAGCTGAAGGCAGTGCTGCAGACATGCAGGCTGATTCAGTCTCTGAGCCCCAGTGCCCCAGCCATAGCAGCTTAGGGATTTTCCTTCCTTACAAAGTAATGATTCAAGTTCCTGCATGAGAAACCTGGGTTAATGGGAGCCCTATAAATACTATAACTAGATCACTTGCTTGTTAAGTCTCGTACTCTAACACACTTGCCCTTGAGAAGGCAAGAGAAGTTGCTGCAACACAGAAAATGTCAGATCCACCAATGTGACCTGATAATAGCCCTTCCTTTTATTCAGCTGGCAGCGACCTATCTCATCTAAGCAAAAATTCCGGGATCTTGTTCTGCAGAAAAGAAACATATAGAAGGCTGTCTGCAGCAAGTGAGGTAGTTACTACACAAGAAAAGAGACTTCACAAAAAGATCCCTCAGAGACAGGAGATGCCTGATAGGCCTTTCTTATCTGCCTTTTGCAGGATACCAAGATAGGTTCTGATCAGGACAGAGTGATGATGTAAATGACTTCTGCCCCTTCTCTGAATGCCTCCTGCCACCCACACTTAGCAGTCCACATGCTTTGTCTTCAGTAATGGAAAAGCAATTTTCTCCAGTTGCTTATGGCAACATTTGAAATAATTGAAAAAGGTGAAAAGACATTTTTATCGTTTTATTTCTTGCAGGTCAGGACCCTGATGTAAATTAGGCTAACTTGCAAACCGCTAGCTATTTTGATTTATGTGGAAAATCTTCTTCCAGCTTACTGCACCATATATCATAATAACACATGAAAGATGTTGTGTATTTGCAACAGTGATGAATAATGTGTGGGATTTTAGTCAACATAGTGGTTGAAAACTCAGCTTTACTCTTTCTTATAAACCATACTGATCTTGGATGTAAACTCATCAAAATGATTGAATTAGCCCAAGCCTTACTGCCCTGTGACCATGCACCAGTTGAAATTAGGTGAACTATCTTACCTTGTTTTAAATGCTTCTTCCTCAAAATGAGTAAGCAAGGAGTATTAGTGGTTTCTGATACATGTGACAGGGATTTCTTTTGCAAACGAAAGACATGGTTCTGCAAATGCTTATTTAAAGGGACAATTTCAGGTCGATTCCTTAAGCATTCACATGTCTGAATTATCAGCACGATCCTATTATAACATCACAGTCTCAAGTTTTCTATTAAACTTTCTTTTTTCAATGAATTTGCAAGATAACAAAATCTTTCACAAAGATTTCAGCCAAAAAAGCTTTTGCACTGGAAGAAAGTTTCCATTGTCCTTGGGAGCAAGGAAAGAGGAGAGGGTATCATCTAACCAGTCCAGCAACTTGGTTATATTTTATCTGGGTTTGGTAACAAAAAAATGTCTTATTACTCTCCCTCAGCTAACAAATGTAATTTTTGTTCATAGCACACTGTAAGACTTCTTGAAATCTGTCCAAGTGTCATCAAAACTTTTTTTTTCTTTCTTCTGTACATAATATTGCATAAGAAAAAAATTTACAGCATTTTCTCTATATGAGAAGTAACAGAAACCTTTTCAGCAAGAAAACCAAAAGGAACTGTCTTTTGAATAGACCCTTCATTCCTTTCCAGTAGTTCATTCATTCCTCCTATCTTTGTAATTTTATAATGTCAGTCCTTATAATCTTTCAGCTTGCAAGAATAAAGGCAGGAACATCAATTTTGTGGATGAGCTTTTGAAATTGTATTAGACTAGCTTCTTTCTGTATATCTAAGACTAGTTTTCTTTTCCTCATGCAACCTTTAATTTGCAATTTCAGTTATGCCACTGTGTTTATTCATACAGATCTGAACATTCCATCTATAATTGGAAGTTTGAATAAATTATACTGAACTTGCAAATGAAACTAAGTTTATTCCTGAAGTTATAATGCAATTAGTTATTAATTCAGCAAGGTGCTTAAGCACCTTTTAGTTCCTTTGAAGTCAATTATTCCTAAGTTTACAGTTATGCCTGTGTTTAAAAATTTCTCATTGAACAAAGTGGTATTGATTTAATTTTAAAAGTTAGAACCAGAAATTAAATGTAAGAAACTTTTACCAGGGTTCCCAGAGATCAAAAGAATGATTAAATCATTGGATGATTTGAGGTAAATTGTAGAAACTCAGCTATAACTAAAATAAAGAGGTGGCTACATGCAAAATTTTTCCATGTCATTGCTGATTATTGTCTGTAGACCAGATGCTGTACTACTGATGGTTTGCTGGGCTATTTGGAAGGCTAGCTGTTGCCATTTATCCCTTTCTCTGTTGCCTCTGGGAAATGTTTTGCAAGTTGTTTGACAGAATCCTTCCAGGAAATAAAATTATAGTCTAAGTAGCCTGAAACATGGACATTAACAAATTCACATTGCTGTAAATGTCAGAAAAGCTAAGGTGCAACTGCTGTAACCATTGACTTTGGAGCCTTCTTGCAGATGGAAAAGGCCACAGACATGCTCCTTCCCCTTGTAGGAATATCCTGTGATGGGTAAGCATCAAACTGGTAAACCAAAGGTTTCAGACAACCCAAGCTAAACAAAACACAGGAACCAGGTGTCTGTGTTTGTGTGCCAATTTACCTTCCAAACAGTGAAGTCCTCCATATCCTCCCAACAGAGATTCAAAGTTATCTGTTCCAACTGGATGTAGAAAACTCTCCAAATGTAAATTTGTGTGTGTGGATGGCTCGGCATGGTCGTGGCTGGTCTCTTCAGGTCTGTGTCAGGGCTTCTCTCTTTTGCATACATACTCAGCTGAAGAGTAAGGAGAAGCCATACATGGAACTAGGAATAGAAGAAAGAAAAAAGGAAATTGAATACAAGATCACCACAGCATAACTGGGAGTCAGTGGGGTGAGTTATTAATCTTTATTCTATACTGAATTTTGCACAAGCCAGACTCTTACTGGGATTAACCAGAAAAAAAATTGTGGTCAGGTCAGATCCCTGATCCTCCTCACAGTTATTCATGTGGTTAACCATAGCACAGTGAATCTATGGGCCAGCTTCTGCTAGGGTGCTCTAAGTGTCTGGGAGGGCACTCTGTCTCCTTCCTTGCAGAGTTCAAGCCTGTTTCTCAATTCTGATCAGAGTCCCTGACCATTAGTCAAGTATAAAAGTTAACTAGCAAGAATAAAATCCACATAACCCACTGTGATTGACCATTGTTAGCTCTGTATCACATGAATTCTGGATATAATGGTTTATTAGGTTGATACACAAATGTTGGTGTCTCTTGGCCTGCTGGTTTCTGGGACTACCCAGGAGGTACAGATTTGAAACAAGTGCTTATAAATCCAATACAGTTTGGTGTATCAAAGCTCAGGTGTATCAGCAATGTGAACTCATAGCAGGCTGCTTGATTGAAACAGTGGCACACAATGAAATAAGTGGCCTGAGGTCAGTGGCAGGAAGGAGAAGGATCCTTCAAAATGCTGGTGGGTGTGAGGTAGGTGACCAGCAGAGGCTTTTGCAGGAGAATGGTATGTGAAACCAAAGCAGAGAATTTTCTGTACCTGAACAAATTATCATGGAAGAGAAGACAGTAGACATCCTGCAATGATGTAAATGTGGGTAGATAGTAGACTAGCCATACAAAACTCTTGTTGTAATACTAAGAGGACAATAGGAAATATTTCAACATAGTATTTCAGGTTACATAGCATGAGTCAAACACATGTTCCTGATAATGATCTGAGTTTGCCACCATATTCAGTGTATCATCAAAGTAATTAATCAATTGGAAAGCTCTTGATAGGCATACAGTAGAAAGTGGTATCAGCAAGGAGATTGAGTGATACCCAGTACAAAGGATTGGCTAAGTGTAGGTAGTAAAGAGGGGGGGATTATAACCTTTTAGCTCAGGCTCCAGGAGGTTCCTGAGATGTGCTGGGCTGTCTGCCACAACTCACATTAATCCAGTGGTCGATCCTGTGTCAAATAGAGCTGTGTGGATGGGCAAGGAAGAGACAGTCTGACTGCTAGAGGAGGTAGGACCCTCCTGAAGCCATTACATGGGTAACTGCACCTGGAAGAGATGGGAAAGAAGAGTCAGAAGATGCACAGGGTCTCTGAGAAACCTGGAAAGATGCCACTTCTTGAGATGTTGATAGTGGCCACTGGACATCACAGCCCATTGAAAGAGAAAGACCTGGGAAGGAAAACAGCCTAATTCTCCAATCCATGTTCTGCCATTTCCAATTTATTGTAGTCCACTGTCAGCTAACTATTTTGTAACCTTACCAGTGAAATTAGTCTCATCTTTGATGCAGACAAAAAGTTTCTGCTGGTGTGTTTTTTCATGCCAGTTATGAACCTGAACCAGGGGGAGTACAGGACTGCTCAAAAAGCCAGTGGATTTGTGGCAGAGTGGCATAATGAAGATATGGTGGAGGAGTTCCCATTCACCCAAAGCATCGATGCTGTATAAACTGACAGAGATCAAGAGGTGATAGATTTGCATGCTACATACTGCACAATGAGATAGTGAAATATTTGGTAACCTGGGGTCTGACAGCCAGAATAGTGTAAATATTGCTACACTTCAACTGGGCGGTGTTGATTCTGCATCACTGCTGAGGGTGATAAACAGAAAGCATATTCCCCAAAACCCTTGGGATCACCCCAGCCTGTATGTCATCTGGCTGTTCACAGCAGTAAGCCAGCAGAATTAATCCTGGAGCGGCATGGAAAGGTTTATCAGAACAGAAGGGAAGTGCGAGACAGAAAACCCTCGTCTTCATAGAAATATGTGGGAAGGCATTCAGAAGTGTACTGTAGACAATGCTAACCGGACCCTTCCCAGAGAAGAAAGGGACATTCATCAGTGGAGCAACAAAAGCTTCTGGCAGGCTGAACAGGAATGTCCCTGGGACTTCACAGGCCAAAGCAAAGCAACATCTCTCCTTCCCTCCTCCGGCCTCCTCCTCTTTCATCCTACAGCACTTGCGCTTTCCCATCAGTCTTACTCAGTGGCAGACATATTTCCAGTCTGAATGAGATGGAAAGGAGGATTGATTCATATGGTACAGGAGTTTATACCATACTAGCTGATATTATTAATTGGGAAAGAGCCCTTCCCTCCATGTGGTGAATCTCAGCCAGAGCACAAAACTGTCAGCCCCAATGGATGTCCTGTCAGCCACGTGGGAGGGCAGGAGGGAGAAACAAACCTCTATCACCTACTGTTTGCCTTGTGTTCACTATACTCCTGGTTTCCAAGTTTTCACTGCAAAAATCACCCAGTCAGTAGGTTGCTCACAAAGACTATTTTATATTTCCTGCACCCTTTATATTCATACTTAACTGTCCACCTCCTTATATTCCTTTTTATCCTAGAAATGAACTCTTTTTTTTTTTTTAGGATATTAGATTCTGGGAGCCAATGACCTAACCTGCTGCCAAAAGAAGGTGGCTTCTAGATGAATTCCTTCAGATGTTTGTTTATAAGCAGGAAATATTTTCAAATTAAAATTCCTTCTGCAAGGTTATTGGAAACTTCCTGGGTAGTTGGGAGGTTTTTTTGGTTTGTTTTGGGTTTTTTTTTTCTATTCTTTAACCATATACAAACAGTTGCCTTCTTAGAAAATTGAGATAAGGGCAAATACAAAGCCTTTACACCCCATAAAAGAAAATGCCATACATTAGCATACATACCTAAACTTCTTACTGAAGTCCCTTTCTTCCTCATTTTGCTCTTCATCTGGTTCTTCTACATATTGAATATTCAGTTGCATGGGCCTCCCCTCAAAGGTTGTAAGTGACTATATCTGAGTTTCATATCTCTTAGTTTCTCCTAGTCTTATCCTTGGCCCGAAAGCTTGGCCTCAAATGGTTCTTATCAGTCCACAGTGGTCAGGGCTAGGACTGCTAGGGTGGTTTGGCTATGGTGGCACCACATGGTAGTTGGCCCTGCCTCTCCTCTGAGTCCTGTATGGTACTACTCTGACCCGCTGACATTACTAAGACTTGATTTGAAGACTTCTGGAGTTCAAACTTCTGCTCTGAATCCCATCAGAATACAATTTTTGTGATGAGAAAGTCATGACGGGTGTTATGAGGCCTGGGATGTGGTAAGAGAACACATGGGGCTGCCTAAAAAATGCAAACCTTTTTGGAATAATTTTAGATGTAGAGCAGAGGGACCCAAACATGATCTGGATCCCACAAGCAATCCAGAGTCAATTAGTCCCAGAACTACAGTAAAGTTGGTTTCAGAGGGAACTGGTCAGAGAACGAATTTACGTTGCTGACCCAGAGAGAATTTTCACTGTATATCTTGCAGGCTGCTGTCTTTCTCTACTCACAAAGGGGAATTTCAAAACTCATGATCAGTTTTAAGGGCAGTGGGCAGCCAGGAAGGCAAGGCTGGCTTCCAGTCCCATGGTGCCTGTGCAGGAGAGATCTCTGTATAACTGTGTCTGGACTAGTCCTAGTCATGGAAACAGGAGTACTGTAGAGGTACAAGCATTGTGATATGAGTCATGCAACGTGTACATTGGCACACAGGTGATAAGCTATTGGCAAAGGATTTCTCTGTCCACAGCGGCAGTTTTGTTTTGACAACAGGAAGTCTTGATTTTGCTGGTAGGAATCAGATGAGAATGAAGAGAGGTGGAAATCCATGCCAACAAATCAACAATTTTTGCAGGTAGATCTTTTTAGTACATCTCAGAGCTTTCATGCCCTCCCTCCCACACATGCTGTCTGTCTATTTAGTCAGTAAGCTCTTGTGTGTTTGCCTAATGCCTGGTAAAAAGGAGGACCATATACCCTCATTAGCCACTACATTAATAAGCGTGATTAACATGCATAATTAAATCAATTTACCTCACCTTAATGGAGTTCCCGAAGGTCCTCGGATAGTACTGTTAAGGCTCGGAAGAGGTGGTGAGGACCTTTCCTCCCATCGCTCTGTGCCAGCTGGAATGCAGCCAGCTCTGATCCAAAGTGGCTGTATCCATCGAGAGAGCACAGACCTGCCTAATGGAGTTAGACAGCCCTTGGGGTAATCCTTGCCCATGTGCTGGCACCTTCAAACACAAGGGGAGGGAGCATGGGTCTGTTTGCAGTAGGCTGAGCTGCACTGCCCTCCAAAAGAGAGATTACCAGTTGGTGCCAGGATCAGGAAATGGCTGTGCTGATAAATTGGAAGGCAAAACTGAGGGTGAAAAAGTACATCTTCCTATTAAGCAAATGCAATATGTCCTCACGGTGGGACTGAGGAAAAAAATCAGCCCAGAATTGTTCATGTAGTAGTTAAAAATGCCTGTCACTGAGATAGGTAAGGCCTCTCTGGAAAGCTGATCAGGCTGTATGTCTCAGTGGAAGCACTGGTCAAAGTAGACCAAAATAAGCAGAATAGACTTAGCTGTACTCAACAAATAAGGAAGTGTTTATGAGGGGAGCATCATGTAGCATAAAAGGCTCATTTTCCTTCCCCACATTTCCTCATACTTCTGGGACCCTGGTTCATAAGCTCATCTTCCTGCTCCAGGGCCTCAGCTGCCCAAAGGGCAAGAAGCCATGCAATTGAGCTATCACCTTTTCAGAGAAATCTCATCTTCAAAGCTATAGGATGCATTCCTCACAGATGGTCATGATAGCCTTCACTGGGATCCAAGTCAGACACACCCCTCTAATGAGGCCAGATGTGTGGTGTGTTGTATCCTCTCTCATGAACCAATAGCTGTATACACATCCAGAACAAATATACTTGAAAAGTTGGTCTAACCCTTGGCAACACATTAATTTTTTCTGTGATTCCTAAGGGCTTGAATAGACAATCCTTCCCACCTCTTTCAGGGCTTTTAGGAACCTCAAAGGCTGGGAACCACTTTCCTTGATGCTCGTAGTACTATCCATTTTCTCAGCCTCTCCTTCGTCCTTGAATGTGTACAGTCTTTTCTGAACTTTCTGGGGAACTGCAAAACCATTCCAATAAAATAAAAAGGTATGACTGTGGGCAGCACACAAAAAAAGGACCACAGATGCAATATTGCAGAATCAGTGAGTTACCTAACTACTTCCTTTATGTCCCCTTGGCACTTGAAGCGCTGTTAACCCTGCCCAAGTAGAGGAAGGTCATTCACTGACCTCTGAAACTGAAGCCCTTGGGAAATGTCCATTCAGTCTAGGAGCAAGTCAGCAGCTCCTGGGCAGAAGAGACTTCCTGACCTGCATGTGTCTGGACCATCAGCTTTCCTGACAGGCAGGAATTTCAGCCCTTACAGCTTTTAGCTCAACACTTGTTTTTCTGAGCTGTCCACCTATGCTTCAACTATAAAGCTAAGGTGTTTTTTCTAAGAGAGCTGACTCACACAAGTGGATGCAAGCTGGACAACCGGAGCTGGGGGTCTCTGCTGTGTACCCAGGCACTGGTGTTTCTCACACAGCAAAGACAACATGTGTGCTTGGCAAGTGGGTCCCACTGCTTGAAGTCTGGAATTTTAAAGTAATTTGGAGACAATTTCATTCCCATTCTTCCAACAGATTCACACTATTTTTCATTTAAGAGTAAAGACATGCCTTAATGCTAGCTCTTCACTGGTGTGTATATTGTGTTCTCTTCCCTTAAATATTATACAGTTGAAAGCTAAAAGACCAATACAGTAGAAGTTAAGCTGTCATGGCCCATGCAGTCATTATATATGTGTTGCCATTATGTAAAACTGCAGTCATTATGTATAATTACTAAGGAAGTTGTGTAACAAAGGAAGAGGTCTATCTTATAGAAATAAAAACGTTATCCTGGAGATCGCTATTGACACACAGCCTGCTGAGACCTGCAACTAGACCATGCTTCTTTCCTTTCGTTTCTCTAACTAGTTATTTCTCAGAAAGCCAAGATGCAAATTAAAACTACACTTCTTTAATTAAAGGCATTCAGCAACCCTAGTGGGAAAAAAAGTGGCATTTAAATGCAAAATCAAAATCAACTTATGGATTCCCTCCTTCCCACTGCCCCAACTCTCCAGGTGCAATGAAGATGCCATTTTCTGGTGTCTGTATTCCCATTTTTAGCACAATAAAAATGAAATTATAGTTATTTGCCACTGTTTTGTTAAAATGTCAAACTGTGTTGCAAGCAAATTGATTTCAAGCCAGTTCAGTTGAGTTCAGCTCAACCAGCGTGTGAGCCTTCTTCTTGCCTTTGCTCCATCTTTGAAAAGCCACAGCAAGACGGATGGGGAGTGACGGACTCCCTCCAGTTAAAGATAATACAGCCATGGGCAGCAAATTTAAATAGGAAGCATGGACAAAATACTGTAGTTGGAAGTGAAAGCACCAACACCCAGACACAGCCATGGCTTCAGCAATACAAGAGCAACTGAAGCCAATGGGAATTTCTTCAGCTCAGCCTGAGGTTCATATGGTGGCAACAGAGCCTAATTCCCATCCTAGGTTTTGCTGATGAAACTTTGGATCACCAAGCCCATGGTGAGGAAAGTCTGCCTTGTTGGCGGGCACAGCAAAACAAGAATGCCTAGCCTTGTTCTCCACATGGAGCGGCTTAATAAGACAGAGAATGTCAACAAAGACAGGGTTCAAGTCCTCTCCAAAGCAGCCAATGCTTGCTTCTATCCTATGGAGCCCCAAATATAACTCCCAGAACTGTCACAGATAGCATTCATCTGCATCTGGCACAGACACAATTTAAATGAGCTGTAAGGATGCTGAAACACAGACCAGTACAAAGCCTGGGGTGTAAATCACCCAAGGTTGTGCCCTCCTTATGCTTCAATATGTAGCGTGAGCCAAATGTGACAATCATGCTGGTTGTGAAGAGTCCTTAATTTCTTTTAAGTAGGCTTTGAACTAATGTATGTCGACACCCAGTAACTACTTCAACCTTGACTCATTTGTGAAGATACATGCCATATGTAAGAGCCTAATGTAAAAAAGATGAACCCCAAACTAATATGCTTCACTGCTGAGGTGCATTTTCTCTTCAGACTGTCTGAGGCTCAGCCGACGTGCTCCGTGCCTGCTTGCGTGACACAGGCTGTCATTATTCACTTTGGACTTGGTCTCAGCGCTGTGACTCCAGGAAGCAAGTGTTAATTGGTGTGAACAAAAATGAAGGTTTCTGACTTCTTGTGAACAGCAGACAAAGGATGTTGCAATGGCTCATCAGACAGCCAGTCCGGAACAGAGCTCTCTGTTATGAACTGTATATCATTAGAAATGCTTTCAGCTTGGGAATTTTGAGGAGGAAATGGCAGGCTCGGGAGTTTAGAATGAGACCTTTATATTTGACTGCTGTTGCAGAGGGCTGTGTTCTCTGGTAAGTAGGGTCTTCCAAGGGACATGGGGAGATGTGGGGTCCCAGCTTCACACAGAGCAAGTCACTTCATGTTTCTGTACATTTTACCTCTTTCTAACCCTTCTCTCTTGTTACACTCCTATGACCAATGGTTTTTTACTATATTATTGTTGTGCTTGTAGCTCTACAGAGCACCCATTTCTGTGGGATCTTTTAAGATGATACTTTGATAAGGTAGCATATTTGAGCATGCAGCATCTTCACAACCAGTCTAGTGGCCAGTAGTGTAAGATGCACACCTTATTAAGCATACCTTTTTTTTTTTTTGGCAGAAAATACATTAACAAATATAAGTCATCATTTTATGGAGAGAAACAGTTTGTGGATTTTCACATGGCACAAATGTACAAACCTTGTTATTTCTTTTCTCTCTCAGGCTACTGTTGCCAGGACACTTACACCTTGACGTGAAAATCAATTGATGTGTTTAACTAGCATTTACTTCTGTTACAGCAGTAGTTGTGGACGAGAAAAAAGATAAGGTACTAAAAGTAGACAATTTTATAAATCAACAGCTCGGAGCAATTTGTGTCTCAGTATTTAAAATAACAAATAAGACCCTGGCTAGGAACTCCTGGAAAGCAACAGGAGGCCCACCCATGTCTGCAGCAGGAGAACCTGCAATGAAGGTGACTGCAGGATGATGTTCTTCCACCATCTTGGCTGGGGTGGAATTGCTCTCACAAATATGGAGGTGGGTTATAAAACCAGACAGGTCTGGACAGCCCCATCCCAACTCAGAGCTTGCTCGCTTGAGCCCAATATCAATGATTATTCCAGTTAGGTGAAACATCACATGAGTGAGAGTTGCTTGGGTTTCTTTAGGAAATTCAGTATGTGCCAGCTAATCTTGTTTAACATTTTGCACAAGTACTCACAGTTCTGCAAAGGCAAGCAATGCTTTTCGGAGCCAGTCTGTGCATTCCCTGTGTTTAGTACAGAGCTGTGATAGATTCCATATGGACATTTTACCCTTCAGCTGTTTACAGACTTGGGTCTGCTGAGATGGGTCTTCCAAGCCTAGGCATGGGGGCTTACTGATAGTGCAGACAGAGAAAGCCTCTCCAGCTGTCAGCTTGCACCAGCTTTGAAATAAGTGAGAAGCTCCATGAGCTAGTCACAGGAACAGGCTGGATTCTCATCTCATTGACATGAAGGCAGGTCAGGGGTCTCCTCAGTTAACTGATTCTGTCATAGCAGCAACAGTGGCCATCAACACTGTGCTCCCCTGCTCTGTGGCAGAGCTTGTCCTGAGCATTCACTTTGGCAGCAAAAAGCTGCTCCCCACCAACTAAGTCACTGCAGCTATGAAAAAGAAAAAAAAGGGAAACTAAATTTCCTACATGATAGAGAAATACAAGGCAAGACAAAGCAGTGATTCCTTCTCTGACTTGCTCACCAAAGCAAAAAGATAAGTAATCTCTTCAGGGGAAGAAAAAAAAAAAAAGAAAAAAAAAGAAAAAAAAAGATTTGGTCTGAAAGAGATTAGATCAGCTGCAGTTTATCAGCCAGGTAAAGGTAAACCTGGGATTAGTTAGCACAGGGGAAAGAGAAAGAAAGGCAGTGGAGTTGTCTAGTGTCTGAAAGAGAACAGTGTCCCAGCTCTCAAGGTGATTAAAGTATGAAACGGGCAGTAGGGGAAGTTGATCAATAAGCACAATGGAAAAGAAAATCAAAATAGGCCTCCATTTTTTGAGGAGGCAGAAACGGGCCATATAAGAAGAAACTATCTTGCTGATTTACAGTAAATAGAAAAGCATCACAAATGTTGTTTTCTCCTTTCTTGGTACACACCTGATCTCAATCGGTTTACAGAGCTGGTGAACAGTTATCATCTTCAAGACAGGAAATTAGTCAAAACGCAGAGGACAGTAAGTTATATCCTATTGGAGGAACAGCTGATAATGTAAATTAGTGCTAATGAACTCTTAATTATTTACAAAGGTCCCACACCAAATCCCTCTCCCTAACTAGGGCTATCCCACCATAGGTGTCCTGACACTCTCAAACCACTTGCAAGTGAGCCCTTTAACTAAAAATTCTATCTCATTTTTTTCTTGGTATAATCCTACAAGGACTTCTCTAACAGCAGTTTCACCACGCCTCTGGGTAATCCTCATTTGTTTTTCCACTCTGCCACACACACATGTGTGGATACATACAATACTAAACTAAATTCATCACTACATTTCATTTTCACTTTTTGAGTCTGAGTGAGACCCCTCCACCTGTGCAGTGTGGATATACCAAGATGGCCTTAACTGCAGCTGTATATATTAAGCCAGATGCCAGACTGAGCCCTAGTTTTGTGGTGCATCAAGTGATGTTTCCCACTCGGTTGTACCACTTGATCCCATTTGGGATGAGCTCCAGGCATTACTAGGTAGCAGCATTAAACTAAAATGTTTAAATTTTTTTTGTTTTGTTTTGTTTTGCTTACACTGTATCTTTTATTCTAATTCTATCTACACTAATTTACCTTCGTTTTAGATTATTAAGTTAATGGGATATCTTGTTTCTATCACTGAATGAACAGAATTATTATTGAAACTGTAGATGGTTGGAGGCTTCAGGATAGGAAATGTTGTCATGCTTCCAGACTTTGCTTTCACCCTCTTCCTCACCAATTTTGCTTATATATACCTTTCTTAGAACAGTATTGATTTGGGGCAAAAGTTTTCTAGAGGAGAAGCACAACGCTTTGGCAGGATTGAACCCAATCATTTTTGTTGTGACTAAGTGGAGGGAAAAAGTACAGATGGTCATCTGATTTTAAAATTATCCATGAATTTTGCAAACAATCCTATAGGGCTATATAAGGTATCCAGAAACGCTTGGTGTTCATCTACTTCTGTTCCCGCTGTAATCAGGTGCTTTATCAAAATGAATTTAAAACTGACTTTGGTGGAATTAAAACAAGGTAAAACCAAAAATTGCACCCCTCCTGGCTTTAGAGTTCACCAAGCTAATCATCCCTGATGCAAAATGACTATGATGGACTATAAGTGCATTTCATATATCTGACTACAAGTCATGGTCAGTGTAGAGTTCTTGTATGGGATCACTGAGAATCAACTGGTTGAACCCAGCTCTTGCATAGTCCAGTCTCTAGATCAGTTCTTGCTCTCCCAGACCATCACGCTCAGTTTGGTCCCTTGATAACAGTACATTTTGTGTAAGGTACCTACTAGCTATCAGGCCATGACTGTTAATTGAGGTGGGGCTTGTCGCAGCTCCCTTTAATGGTCTGCAGTGCAGACACCTGTATCTGTCATACTTACGGAGGCTCCCTCAGTAGATAATGGACACTGATTTATAGAAGGTGATATATTTTACGTTCCTCTTTTAGCTTGGGATAATTGATCCTGCCTTTCACCTGGCTATAAGGGGAACACAATCAGCTTAAACTAGTTTGAGATGAGGAAGTGAAATGAATCTCTGATAAAAGCATAGGAAATACTGAACATAGGAAAAGCTTTCCTTATAGTGGGACCAGATAGTATTTGAGGCTGCTCTATATCATTTTAGGGTGGTCTTCTCTTCATACTTCTTCCACGTTCTGCAAATTTCATTTTCCTGTTGATCTAAGCTGGATACATCTTCCTAGTACTTCCCCAAAACAGATCTTTCTCTTTCACTTCTTTGCCATACTCTGTTCTTCAGATTAAGGCATTTGGATTTGCTTGCTTGTTTGATTGATTGATGGTTTTTGTTTGAGAAGGTATTAAGTTGTTTTCAGAGAAGGTAAAGATTGCTGTACCTTACCTACAAAAGCTCCTTTTAGAGAGTGTGCACTAGGATGAGCACTTGACCTTTAATAGGCTCAGAAGTAAATCAGGGGTCCAACATGCTTTAAGCAACAAAGCTCAGCTGGTGTTTCTCTCATTCCTAAAGGAAACATGGGCTTTTTCAAGGTTAAGCATGTAACCAGACAAACTATGAAGGGAGTATGACTCTCATTTAACCTAATTTCTTTTAGCCAGATGGTGAAGGCAGCCACTCTTGAGGAAGGTCACAAGCTCCTGTTGGCTAAGAATAATCAAGAATTCCCTTACACAGAACTTCCGTGGATTAACTAGTACAGCTGTATAAGCAAATACCACTGGCACCAGGTATTTGAAGAATCAGTAATGAGTGCTACATTCAGTAATGCTTATCGTATGCTCTGAACACAGAGAATACAAGTCTAGAGATAAGTCACTTTCTTAGAATAAAGTGACTTTATTTGTCTACAGTGCATTGCTTTCCCCATTAGCACTTGGTGCATGGTGTAAGTAGCTATGAGGTTTAACTTGGGATTTATTTTCCACCTCCTTTTAAGACCTGAACTTGTAATGAAAACTGGATCATGTTACAACATCTCATTTTAATATAAATGCATATTAAAAATGGGCCTATAAAGCAGAAACTGTCTGCTGGTAATGAGCTACGGTCATGAAACCATTTGTAAGTACCGTAATTGAATAGCTTACACTCTAAGAATAGCAGGTCGATTCCCTTCACAGCATGTGTTGCACCAGCTGTGCAGGAAGACACAGTGGGGTCATCTGCAAGTTAATTTACAAACAAAACCAGTTATATATCAACATTTCCACAACAAATAGCTTTTTCCCCAACAGTTCCTCTTCTTCAAATATGCTCATGCAACACTGTATTGAAAGGTCAGCTTGGACTCTCTCCGCTACCATAAAATATCAAGCAGTCAGAGCTTATGCTATAGCAATCCACCCCAAACGCCCTGCCATACTTGGGCCATTTATCCCATGAGCAATCTGATTCTGTAGTCCTCACTCATGGAAAGTGCCCTGGGAGTGTCAGAGATTCTTCAGAAAGAACACTGAAATGTGGCAGGAGGTAAGGGGTGGATGGGAGAAGGAGATTTTGACAATGTTTTCTTTTAAGTTTTTCTTGCTGTGAGTATCTTTATTTACTGTAATTAATCAATTCAGGAGTTGTGCCTTGCAGGCACAAATCTTGCATTCACACCTTACAGTAAGTCTGGACTCCTTGCCACCTTATTTCTGTGTTTAAAGTGGTTGCAGAGCCTCAGGCATGGGGACTTTAGTGAGGAGAAATACTTATGCAGGAGAGGTGAGCTCTCTGGGACATTTCCATTCCCTGCTCTGCTGTAAATTTGCTCTGTGACTTTTGACAGGTCACATTCCTGGTCTTCCTATGCTGAAACTAACAGCTAGTTACCAAGCTTACAGGTTTGCCAAGGCTTAATTTAGCCATTCTTAGATGTTTGGGTGCAAAGCATATGAGAATTGCAAAGTCTCTTGATGTACCATCCATCACATTGTCCCCATGACTGGGGCATTTACTTCTTCGCTGTTTGAGGAGCAAACACACCAGTGTAAGAGCAGTGCTGTTCTGAACTACCATCTTTCAGATGCCAAGCTGTCACTGCGTGTGGCGATTTAAGAAGGTATGACAAATGTCTAACAAGATTTTTAATGGCTGTTAAATCCTGAGTCCTGGACATATTCCAGTTCAGGTAATTACATTCAGCCTGCTTAAAGACACTTTAACGGGATAGATCATTCTCCACAGAGCCTCCAGTATGGAAAGAATGAAAGAAACACACAGCACTGCTGGCAGGCAGGGGAGGGACGCAAGCAAAGGTATTGCCAAAACAGGAGAGCAAGGAGAGTCATCAGTTTGTATGTCTTTGTGTGTGGTGGCTGAGAACAAGGAGCCTTTGGTAAGGGAAATAAACTTACCCTAGGAAAGCAGGAAAACTGTTTACTGTGCTGATTTTATAAAAAGTGAATCAAATGGCAGACCAAAAGTCAGGGAGCTGTGCTAAACTCAGCGATTAGTTGATGCCAAATTCCTTGTTTGTTGCTAAATTATAAACATGTAGTATTTGAAAGTTGGTATTTCAAACATCAAGCTCAAGCCTAGGAAGCCTCAGGATGTTTTCTGAAGAAGAAATCAGGCTTGACAAATGCTATCTCCTGTTTTTGAACTCCATAGATATTTCTGGATTGTGATTTTGTAAAATGAGATTTCTTCTCACACTTTTGTGAGTGCCAGCCTTTTAAATTTGGTAAATGTGATAGCCCTGAAGGGCCCTTTATAGAGCCATCAGCTAGCTCTCCTTTTCTTACAGCTGGTCTATCTTCCTGACATGATTTCATTTTCTTTTCTTACTGAGGAAATTGAGACACACTCACAGATCTACAGCCCCAAATTAATCTGCATATGCAGATTGATTTCAGAAAACTGGATAACATGTATTTGTTTGAAATAGGCAAAAATTGCTGGCCTTTTAGGCAATGCTGTAGATAACATCTATTTTGACAGAATTTTGAGAGGACTGAGGATATGGGAACTTGGTGAGGGTTTTTAGTGTTGCTGATTGTCCATTACTTGTATAAATGGATAATTTTTAATAATTGTTTCCTTGCTAGTAGTAGGTAGAGCAATCAGAGACAAAGTGCATAACACCAGTCAATCAACCCTTTTTATTTCATTGATTCCAGAGTAATTTTGTTTCTATCAGCCATGATTACTGTTGCTGATTGGTTTTGAGCAGTGCCTACATCTGGGATATTCACATTTTTATGCCCATTTGCTTAGTGTCTGTCTTATTTTCCATCGTCCACCTACTTTGCCCACTGTTTGCAGCCTGTGCTATTTTATACAACTGGCTATTTATTTTAGACTACAATCTACAGCCTTGGTTTGATTTGGAATATGTACTAACAGTGATAAATTATTTAAAGTAGCCAGGTGAAATGGGAGTTCAGCTCTTATACTTATTTTTTCAGGTCAGTTTTACCTTGGGCACAATGGACAGCTTTTTTTGTTCCAGGATCCAAGAGAAATTAAGAATCTCTTAGTAATACAACTTCTAGCTCTGAGAAGTGTCTCTCAACTAAACAAGTACCGGAGTTGTTGAAATCTTGCAATGGCTTTATTCCCAAACTGTCACTCTGTCTGGTGCCAATCTTGGAGGGCTTCACACCTCACAACAGATTATGTTTTAGATAAAAAGGAGGGCTAGATGTGTTATATTAGCTTCAATGGAAGGTGCTGTCTTATTTAATCAAAAAGAGGATAGGTCAGGCAGGGCTATCAGCCCTGTGACCTGTTGAACGCCAGTTATTTCCAGATAAATACAGAACCTCCTCACAGGCTTTTGTTTTAAAGGTTTTCTTAAGTGTATTTAATGCTATTACTTACTATCTGAAAAGCAATGCTCTCCTTGGTGTCAGAGATGAAAATATTGTTTAAAAGTGAATATATTTTACCTTGATTTTTAAAGTGGGAACTAGTTTAGAACCCAGGATTACAGAGCATGATTCAAGCTTATTACATCAATATCAGGCATGAGTAAAACCCTGGCTTTATCCTGTGTTAACCCCCAGGGTACAATGTCTCAACTTTGTGCTGGAATTTATTTTTGTATTGCTCTACTGGAGTAAAGCATCTAAGGGCATCAGTAGTGCCAAGTGTGTTAGCTATATGTTTTTTCTCAGGCTTTGGTCCCTTGATCATGACAGTATGTTAGCTGGTTTATAGACTTTCCTAGCTGGCTTACAGACTTTCCTCTGCAGAGAACCGACTAGCTCTGCCTCAGGGGAAAACTAGGTATGGGATAGTTCACTCTTAAGGATGACTACTCTTGAGAAGTGTGCATCGTTTTCCTCTCTCTGTGCTTGTGTTTCATCAGACCCTGAGACCTCCCATATCCTCTCAGCCTTGCTGTGGAATAATACAGCACTCTTGAGCCTCACAGTCGCATCACTCTTACATTACTTTGGGTCCTTTGAACTGAAAACCCACAAAACACCCTTACAGCCTCACATTCCTGCCTGAGGCTCAGTCAGCACTGGCCAAAGTTAAACCCCAGCAGCATGAGTATAAAGTATGACTGGGTGAAGGGACTTGCCTTAGGGTGGTTGACATTAGGAAAGGGCACCCTGAAAGAATCAGCATTTCAAGGTAGGAAGGGACGGTCTTGGGTGTTGTTTCATGGGTGATGTTGCACTGTGTCTCTTGTGGGTTTTGTGAAAGACTATGAAGGAACTGACAGCAGGGCACTGAAAATCCTACTATAGTCTAGAACAAAGAAAATGTTGTTCTCCCACTCCTCCAGCCCTCTTTCAAGTATTGTCAGTCAGAACACAGAAGTGATGCATCCTTATCTCTGTTACCATCAATACATAACATTGTTATTAAAAGATATGGAATGGGATGTGGGGAGAGCTGTAGATGGTTGACTTTTTAAGTCTGAATAAAGAGTTCAAGGTTGAGAAGATAATACTTTAGAGAGTAAGGCCCTGATGCAGAAGACAAGAAAGTAAGTGTTCATTTCCTAATGTTGCTTATTCTGTATCTAAATCCTATAATCCAGTGTCCCATCCCAACCCCTATCCCCCTCTCCCTTCAAATTAAGATATAAAACCTTCTGCGAAGGAGGATAAAGTGTGAGCAGTAGCCACAAGGAGTTCTGACACTATAATGGTAAATACCTAGATATGTTTTTACCTGGTGACACTTATTCACATAGGTCACTGTCCTGGTTTCAGCTGGGCTAGAGTTAATTTTCTTTCTAGTAGCTGGTATAGTGTTATGTTTTGCATTCAGTATGAGAAGAATGTTGATAACACCCTGATGTTTTCAGTTGTTGCTAAGTAATGTTTAGGCTAAGTCAAGGATTTTTCAGCTTCTCATGCCCAGCCAGCAGGAAGGCTGGAGGGGCACAAGAAGTTGGGAGGGGACACAGCCAGGACAGCTGACTCAAACTGGCCAAAGGGATATTCCACACCATGCAATGTCATGCCCAGTATATAAACTGCGGGGAGTTGGCCTTGGGGGGGATCACTGCTCAGGAACTAATTGGGCACCAGTCGGCGAGTAGTGAGCAATTGCATTGTGCATCACTTGTTTTGTATATTCCAATCCTTTTATTAGTATTACTATTGTCATTTTGTCATTGTTATTACTACCATTATTGTTTTCTTCCCTTCTGTTCTATTAAACTGTTCTTATCTCAATCCACGAGTTTTACTTTTTTTCCCGATTTTCTCCCCCACTAGTTGGGGGAGGAATTGAGTGAGCAGCTGCATGGTGCTTGGTTGCTGGCTGGGGTTAAACCACGACAGTCACAAAATGGTTCATGGGGGATTGGAATTAGTATTTCCTAGCAATTACTATAAAAATGATTGAATTGCAAACATTCTTAAAAATAAGAGGTGTCTTAGGGGTATCTTCCATATGACCTCAGACTGAGTTTTTGAAACATGAAAAAAAAAACCACAAAGGGTAGAATCAGTTGTTGGCAGATGGGATTTGCTCATTTCTAGGCTGTAGAGGAAGACAGGAGAAAGTAACAGCTCAGCAAGTACATCCAAGACTGAAAAGATATATCTGTCTGATTTTTGTCCATGAGATGATGATGTTTCTTCTGCTTCATGAGTCAAATACCATTGCTTGGGAGAAATGATGACTGATCTACTGCCTAGTGCTCTGCCAACAAAAGTGTGAGCTTAATTATTTCTACTGCTAAGAGAAAATAAGGATTTCAGGACCCTGGCACTCTTTCCTTGAATTTTCCTTTTGTTTTCTGTCCTAGAAGCTTGGACTTCTCCCTATGACAGCCTGTCCTAAATGCTGCCTTGGTGAGGCAATGCCATCAGCTATGCACAACACAGCTCTCCTCCTGCTGCCTCCTAGCTTGGAAATCACCTGAGGCAAGCAGTAATAACTCTTTATCCCATAGTCTGAGCATGAGCAATAATGAGCTGGCTGCTCAATTAAAATCCTGTGTCCTATAACATAAACGCAGTGCATGGCTTACAAAATTTAAGAATCTCAGGGCTTAATTAGTATGATAAATTCTGTGAACAGTGACTAATATGGAACAGCACATTACTGCTTGGAATTAATACATCTCAGAAGTTAAGATCAGGGTCTGGAATATGATGAGTATGGCTGACAGGTAGAAGGACAGGAATATACTCACTTCTGCCAATAAATCTGGTACTTTGATAACTATAGACCTGCTCCTTTCATGCTGACCAATAACATCTTGTTATTTCTGCATTCCCTGTTGTCTGTCTGCATCCATCCGATATCTCTTGTTTTGCACTGGGTTAGCTAATGCAGTAGGTGGAATTTGCTTCTATTTCTGTACAGCACCTAATGTATGGCTTGGCCTCCCAGGTACTTGATCAAGGTAGATAATGAGATAGTCCTCAAAACGCAGCATAGCTATTGAGAGGGTGTAATGGCCTAGAATAACAGTGAAACTGTTGATGCTCTCCTAGAAATTTTTTTCCCAAATTAAAAGGCCTTAGAGGAATTGGAGATAATGGGGTGGTAAGGGAAGGCTCAGAGAAAGGCCCAGTTGCCCAAAGGTGTCAAGAAGGATGGAGTTGTTATTGTCATGATTTATCATGATCCTTTATAAGGTTAAACTGTCCTTGGGAGAGGGAGGTGGGTTAATGTGTAAGTCTGTTGAAAGGAACAGACTGAACCCAGTGGGACAAATTGTTTCTAGCACAGACCAAAGGAGGGAGGAAACTGTCTGCTACATGGTATATTAATATCCAGGTCAAATAAAATGGGAACTTCCCCTTAGGGTCAGCACCACCTTGAGGAAGGACCACTTGCTACTGGAGGTTGATTCAGGTTAAAGTGTTACCACCTTCTGCTGCTCCTTCTTGTCCCACCATACAAGTTGCAATCTCCTCGCAGGTATGAATGAACATTTCACCTCTCCTCAGCCAGTCCTGCCAAAAGGAAGTGGTTTAACAAACATATCTAATAGTAAAACCTCTTTTTTGGTTCAGTTTGGTTTTGTTTTAGTTTTTTGTTAACCCTGATGTTTTTGACAGAAATGGGCAATGGAGTGGTTACAGGTACAGTCATACCCCATGACGGGACACTCACCTACAGCGCAAGGGTGGAGGAGATGAGTATTTGGAAAAAGGTGACCTCAGCTTCAAATTGACAGCTGCCAGACCATCATGGCTGGACATGTCTGAGTTTCTATAAGCAAATGGCTGGCATTTCTGCTCAACAGCTTTGTTTCAAGCATTTTCACCCATTCAGTCCATTATGTTTTGTCTGGGAGGTTTCAAGCCACCTCTCGGTTCTCCGAGATAGAATAGCTGTAATCCTTCCTTCATTGAAATCATTTCATAGCAAAAATCCCTCCTTGATATAATTTGCAAAATGTTTTCTCTTCCAGGGTTTTTCCTAAACAGCCGTTTGGGTTTTTTTTAGTTTTATGAGACAAAAAATGGTGATTTCTGTTTGTTATTTTATTCCGGTTTTCTCCTTTTTCTTTTAAGCACTCATTTTTCTTTTTAGACTCTCTGTAAGAAAAAAATAATTGGAAAAGAATATTTATCAAATTCTACAAGACTGAAGGTTTGCGGGAAGGTGGCTTTTCTACTTCACTGGCTGCAGTCAAAGCAAGCTTCTCTGCTTTTCCCCTCTGTGAAAAATCTGTTCCTCTTCTAAGCAGGTCACTGGCATGAGGCTTGGGGAAAACAGGCTCCAAATCCCATCTCTATTACAGCTTCAGAAATGGAAGATGGGAATGCGTGAGTTCCTTCATGTGGCAAATTTGAAATGCTTTTCATCAGGTCACTCAGGGACTGATACAGCCTGTCTCTCCATCTCTCTCCCTTTCTCAGGGTGGAGCTACAGCCACAAAGCCAGTAAAAGAGCTTCCCACCACCCTGTCTCCAGCTGAACATATTGCAGTTTTTGTCCCATCCACTGAGCCAATACAATTGCTTCTGCAGACAGGAAATAAATTGTATCACCAACATGGTCAACAGATCCCTGTAAGATGCAGCTGTTGCCTGAATATTTTGCACCAGAACCAGAGGAAGATCTGCTCTCCTGTCAGTTAGCTAACAGACACACTGCCACTGGCTCTTCAGCTTCAAATCACTCACAAAGCCCTCTCTTCTCCCTCACTTTCTACCATGCTGCAGAAAACACTGTAGTCGTAAATTATATTTTTACAGGGAGTGCTGCACTCCTCAAAAATATAATGCCTGTTCGTACTTCTCCATCTCTAACTGAGGTAACTGGAAACTATTAAATGCCCAAAGCAGCTACATAAAGCAGCTTCTAAGTGCTTTTCTTTTCTTTCCCTGGCACCCGTTGCTTACAGATACCCAGTGAAGTGTTCAAGTTTTCCATGTTTGTGTTTTTTGCATCCTCAGTCTCTGGAATGGTTTTTAACTGCCCTATCCTTCTTGATAATGTATTTTTTATTTGACAGCCTGTGTTGTTCAATAAGAGCCAAGAAATAAGGCCCCCTATCTCCAGAGAGCCTTCCTGAAGCCGCTCTTTAAGGACATACTCCTTGCTTGTCCCAGGCAGGGCCAGAGACCATTTTGGGGAACACCTTCAGGGCAGGTCTCTGAAGAGAGTATGAGCCTAGTCCTGGAGGTGACCAATTCCTAAACAGCACAGGCTGCTGCAAGCTAGAAATAGCCTCCTTTGAAAAAAAGATTTATGATAGCATAGGTAGCTGTAGTAGTCCAAAACCATTATGGTAAGTGTGGGTAGCCGGGGCACAGTGCTTGAAATCTCTCCTCGTCCCCTTTTTTAATTGGCAGTACAGGCATTCCTGCTCTGTCTAGTGCCATAGAATATGAGCTTTGAGCAGCAAAGCAACAGGCTGCAGATGGGTCTTCCCAATCCTTTCTAAAGCACAGTCCCACACAGTTCAAATCCCTGTTGTTAACAAGCCACAAAGGTTTCACAGGCATTTAACTATTGACACTGGTGCTGCTCATCACCGTACCCTCTTGCAGGTACTCTCTTGCTGTGGTTCATGTGTTCCTTTTGCTGTCTCTGTGTCAGATCATGGTGATATAGCTTTTTTGTATATTCTTAAAGTTTCTTTTTCCACTAAGGTTCTTTCCTTCCAGAAAGAATGGAACTGGCCCACATGTGACCAAATACACCACATGTTGTCTATTGTTAGGAAAATGGCTGTTATAAATAAGTGGTGCATGGTGAAAATTGTTATGATGGATAGCTGCAGTTCACACTTCTGCTCATCTAGTAATGCATTTTGACTGTTCAGTGTCAGAGGTTGAAATATCTCCTTTTTAATGAGGTCGGATATTTTTACTGTAGATTCTACAGATTTTAGATGATTCACAAAGTATGCGAACCACTTACTTATACTCCATGGATATAAGCAGAGCATAAAAGAGGGCAATTGCTCTATTGCTTTGCCTTCAGTAGTAGAGTTTCTGAACACAAGAGGTCCAATTTTGAGTCAGCTGCAGCTCAGCACAATTCAAGATCTGCAGAGTGTGATTCTGAAAGGAGTATGGGTGAAGGTTTTCTGATGAAAGGAGGATCAGAAGGCAAAAGGCATTGCAAAAAGCTAATTAAAATCGATACCAGGAGAGATTTCTCTGATGCCTGGGTGGTGAGCAACCAGCAGGTGTCTTCATTACTCAGACTGCTGGTGACAAGCTACATACAAAATTACAGGGTAGCTAGTTTAATTTCAGCTGCAAAGGAAGTCTTGGCAAGTCTCTGGAGAGATGAAGTGGGAGGAAAGCCCATAGATGCTCCGTCTGACAGCTTGATATTTGGACAAGAAAGAGTGCTCCAGAAGAGAAGACTTGGGCTCTTCTGAGCTTAAATCCTTTTTCTTTAAGAGCAAAGGGAATGAATAAAATAGGGTGAATTTTGGTTTAAGAGAAAAACAGTCAACATGGCTGACTACTGCTGTTGTAAAGGGTTTGACTGGTATCCCAGTGGAATGCTGTTGATTTCACAGCCAGTCTTATTTTCCACCCAGAAATGTGGGATCCCTCCTCTAGCAGCCCCAGTGTGCACCAAGCCATGGGATGGATGGAAAGCAATGTTATTGGTGCTAATGGCTGCTCTTCAATTTTCTTCTTTAAAGGAGTTGCTTGCAAGCTGGAAAAATGTTTCAGCATTAGCTGTGAGCTGTTATCAGACTTGTGCAGGTTGCAGCTTTTATAGTTAAGGATGCAAAGCAGCACTCATTCAAGCTCTGGCTTCATATCAGAGCTGGGCAAAATTTGTGGACACATTTCAATGCAAAAATGTATAACATTTTCATTGCTTTTTCATGTCGGTTCATACAGGTGACTTCTGTCAATGAGATTTTGATAGCCCCTGCCTTGGAGGGAAAAAAAAGCAAGTATGGCATTAGATTGCAACTCCCCAGTTCAGGGGGAAGATAGAGAGAAGGGCTATGTATTAGCAGAACATCTCTTCATCACATAATTTGGAGATGAGGTCTACAGCTTTTTTCTCCCTCCCTGGTGCTCTGTTAAATGTTCACTCAGCTGTGATGGTGCAGGAATTGTGGGGGGATAAAAAGAGAAGCAACAAAAAATGGTAGGAGTTGAGGAAGTATTGTTTCAGTTCTGCAGTGATGACGTTTTACAAAGGTCAAACTAATAATTGTTGTCGAGATACTTTAATATGATGTGGAAATATTTTTCCATACATAAAAACCTGTTCTTTTTTTTACAAATAAGTCATCCAGTAAAGTGCATTTGAAAGCCATGACAAAATATAATTTTAAAATACCAAGATATCCCCTTTTATTGACTTGCCAAGGCTAGAATTCAGAATTGGGTTTATTTTAATGTTCTCGTCCCAGTTAGTAGGAGAGTTTGAAAGATGGCTCTAATGTAATGTGATGTGTCTCGCCACAAGGAATTGGGAAGCCTTTGATTTATTTTTAAATTCTTTTTGCTGACTCAGAGTAAAAGTAGGGTGAGATGGGAGATATAAAGCACTGTTTTGGGTTTGCAATTACTTTTCTGTTGGCATCTTAATGGATAGAAAAGATACGAGTTGTCCAGGATAGATACTTAGCACTGTATTCAATTAATTCTGAAGGACAAATAAATATGTGGAATTGAGCTTAGCTAAACTCTGACCACCTGGAAACACAGCTTGTGATAAGATCTTTAAAATATGCATATTCACTGCATCACAAACCAATGTTAAATAATTTACATTCAATCTTTGTCTTTTTAGCACTATATTAAAGCTATGTTCATTTTCTGAATAAAGTGGTGGCAGAACTGAAAAGCAAGGTGTAATAGACAATTAAAATTAACCAATTAAGTCCTCTTGCTTTTACTAGGAATAATAAAGTATCTTTCACCTAAGATCGAGGTAAGGTTGGATTATTGTTGTCTAGAGGGACAGAAAAAGGCATGGAAACTGGAGCCACAGAGGTAGTTTTGCATCCTCATTTCACTTCTGTGAACTGCAGGAGAAGATGATAGTTTTGCAAACGTGAGATTGCTGCCAAGGCTGTATGCATGGCAATCGGGAGCAATTACAGTCAAACAAAACCTGGTGCCTGACACATTGTGAAGGAGTCTGATTATTTGTATTTTCACCTAGCTCATGCAGATAGTAAGAAATGGCCAACTGTTCCTGTGTGCATTTTCTCTCTACTTAACATAAGATGTTTGTATAATGCCTAATAAAAAATAAAATAAAAAAAAATCATAGCAACCTTTACAGATATCTTAAGGATTGCAAAGGAGTGCAAAACCAACAGGGAATGGAGGATCCTGAAACACTATAGATGTTTGCAATGCTGTTATCTCTAGCATGAGATAGAGGATTTATTCCTAGGTCTTTTCTAGCTGAAATTGATGGGCTTCCCTACCAAGAGGGTAAAATTGGGCAAATTATGCTTGACGTTGTGAGAGAGGGAAAGCTGCTTCTTCAATCTGCTAAGCATAAACTTGGCTCTATTTATTAAGCAGCACCTTTTAAATAAGCAGTACAGCATATCATTACAGGTAAAGAGCCCTGAATAAACAGAGTGAGACATCTTCAGAAGAGGGAGGATGTGTGCCAAGCTTCACTAAGTTACAATGCCAGGAAGTTATTAGCACCTCAGCAATGCAGACGTATATGTGAAAATTAATGTTAGGCAGGTGTTTCCAGAAATAAATCCCCTCAATTACTTTGATAAAGACCTGACATGGAAGCAGGACTGTCTTTGCCCATTTGTCACAGTGGCAAACTCTGGGCAGGATTCAGCCTTTTTGACTACACATCCAAAAAGATAAGTGTGTAGTCAGTAGAGGGAGGGGACAATATACAGGCATGTGTAACATGGGCATTTAAAGCAGCTGAGCTGCACTGTCCCATAGAGATGCTTGTGTCTCTTGACTGAGTACAGAGGGAGCATTGGTAGCAACCCCGGGCTAGCTTCTGGGGCTGGAGGTGGTTTGGCTGCTTATGGCTTGATGGCAACATCCAAGCATGCCAACCTGGTCTTCTCTTTAGCGATGGAGAAGACCCAGTGAACAGAGCTTTTTGCATTCAGTTTATCCTTGGGTACATCCAGTCTCATGACCAGCAGCCTGAGTTCCACCAGCTATGTTGACCAGCTCCCTTTGAGAGCAATGGGGCTCTAGACTGCTAGTTTAGGTGTCTGCAACACAAGCTTCTGCTGCTGAATTTAGGTATGACGATAATAACAACTCTGATTTTAACCAGGTGAAGTTAGGTGGCATGTATCTTAGTATAGTGGAGATGAGTTGATGTATTTGTCTTCGATAGGCACACAGCTCCCAGGATATAGTACATGAGAATCTTCCAAGCTCTGTTGCACAAATCCTCACTACATCCATCTGGGGTAGGGCAGAGATGCTTTCACACAAGGGAACAGAGAGCACAAAGCTGTTGGTGTATCCAGTAAAGCCCATGACCCATAAAGGCCTAGATCTTTAAAATCTGTGTAGGTACATGAACACAACACTCCATCAGTGAAGTGTCCTTTAGTATGATTAATTAGTTTACACTTGGTGACATGGTCTTCAAGTTTTGCTCTGGAATGGTGGGAACTGAAACCAGGGGTTCTAGAGGTCAGGACACATGTTGCTCATGAGCAAACCATCCTGTGAACTCATCCAGATTCTCTTTCTCTCAGACTTCGACAACCATAAATAACTTCCTCATGGCTGGAAAACAGCTTTGTCTTCAGGCCTGGGGAGAGATCAAACTTGAGTTTTTTAGGCTTTGTAAACTTTTGGATGGTGGTGTACAAACAAGGCTCAAGCTCAGCTTCAATTTTAGCTATAGTGGCTGTGCTTGACCAACAGTAGAAAAAATATATCTTTCTAATTTAAATCAGCAAATCTGATTTTGAACTCATACAAGGAACAGATTTGTAGAGCAGGAGTATGGTGTTTGGAGTCTTTTTAAAGCTGGATTTTTCAGCACAGAATAAAATAACATTGTAAATTGCCTGGTGCTAACAGTTACATATCTCTGTTCTCTCAAAGGAGACTAACAAGCCTGTCAGTGTTCAAGAGCCATTTGGACAATGCCCTTAATAACATACTTTAACTTTTGGTCAGCTCTGAAGTGGTCAGGCAATTGGACTAGATGGCCATTGTAAGTCCTGACCAATTGAAATATTCTATTGTATTCTATTCTAACATTTTCACTGTAATACACATATTTAAGCAGATATTCTCCCAATTCAGAAATTTAGTGCATGCATGTGATCAGGGTTCAGTGCTGGAACCAATAACAATTAGCAATTTCATTAGTGACCTGGATGACAGGACAGAATATATCCTTCACATGTGTGTAGATGGAACCAAATTAAGGAGAATGTTGACATGGTGGAGGGTATGGCTGCCACTCATGTGGATCTTGACAAGCTGAAGAAATGGGCTGACAGGAACCTCAAGAAGTTCAATGAAGACAAATGCAAAGTCCTGCACAAGGGGATAGAATAATCCTGTGAACCAGTACAGGCTGAGGGACAAGCAACAGAAAAGGTCCTCGGGATTCTAGTGGATGACAAGTTGAACATAAATGAGTAATGTGTCTTTGAGTCGTGGATGGCCAACTACACACTGGGTTGTATTAGCAAAAGGATAGAGGTCCAGGGAAGCAATTATCTCCTTTCTGGGACACTCCTGGAAAACCACGTTTGGTTTTAGGCCCCCAGTTAATATATATAACAACAAACACTAGAGAGTCCAGTTGAGATGATAGCTGGCAAGCTGGAGCATATGGTGTACAAGATGGAAATAACCTTGTTTAGGCTGGAGTTAAAACTAAGGTTGTGCAGAGGAACTTCTGTCTTCTGTTATTTGATTTATAGAAAAGACAAATCCAGACTCTTCTTGATGGTGCATGGAAATAAGTCAAGAGGCAAAAGATACAAGTTGGTATATGGGAAAATTTGATTAGATGCAAGGAAAACATTTTTCATCATGAGGATGGTCAACTATTGAAGTAGGGTTCTGGAGAGCTTGTAGGATCTCCATCCTTGGAGACAAGCAAGGCATGAATAGACAGAGCTGCAAGCATCCCAATGTTACTGGACCTCTTTTGAGCAGGGGACCAGAACAGAGAGCCTCTAGATATCCCTGCCATCCTGAATTGTCCTATGATTGCACTCATTAGAAACAAGGTCTGGATGCTTTCTGTTGTCTGAAAATACCAAAGAAATGTAGGTTAACTCTTTCAAATGTGAGTGCCAGTAGGACACTGAAGGAGACTAGTAAGATTCTCACTTCAACTATTAGGTCATTTAGAGAGTGAGGAAATACTGGTCATAGCAAGTCCAAGCTTGCTTTCAACCCCAGCCAAGCTTAACCTCTACCTCTTCATTTGTGTTTTCTGTATGAGCCAGAAAAACAGTAACCATATTCAAAGGGTATTCAGCAGCCCAGGGACAAGCCAAGCCTTCATATCTGGTTTTGCTGGATGAAGCTAAACTCAGTCCACCAGACAGTGATGTTTGCTAAGGAGAGTATGGGCACTCTCAGGTCAGGACTCACTTGGTAGTATAGATGGAGAAAAAAACCCCAACATCCTGTGGACTGAGCATGTTTTCTGAATGCCTAGGGCTCAGACCCGCATTTAGCTTTAGTACATCAGTTCATGACTTAGCATGGTAATTATTTGTGCAATTTTAAGCATCTAAGCAGGTTTATAAAATTTAGTGCTTAAGAATAAGGATGCTTTTAAGCACTCTGCTAAGCTAGAGCTTTAAAAGCTCATGCCTACGCAGCAGTTATCGCGGCATTCAGGAGTGTCTCACACAATGTGCTGCTATTGGAATACCATTACCACAGCTATCTATTAAGCCCTGGGGTGTCCAGGTGGCTGGTTATCACTGTGTGTTTTTGCTCAGAAGCTATTAAAATTGTTAAAGGGCAGTTTTCTTCCTGCCACTGGCTCAATTATATCTCTGTTTTATAGTCTTCATTAAAAGAGAAGGATGAAGATGCACAAACAGAGTAGTCAAGTTTAATGGTGGTAAAAACAGACACTTGAATATATATCCCTTGAAGAAATTTGGTGTATACTTGATTTAATTTATTTTCCACTAAAACTATCTCCAAGCAATAGCTATTAATTAGCACTGTGATGTAGTATACTAGCAAGGTCATGTATGGTTATCTTAGATGTTTCTTGAAAATTAAGTTTATGGCTACATCACAAAAGAAATTCCATTTCAGCTTGAAACTTCAGCTGACAAGTAGTAATAGTTGGTGCATATAAAATGTTACTGCTCTTGCGGATTGTTGAGCTGAGGTTTCAGCTACCTGATGACAACACTGTGTTGCTGAAATTGTCAATTTGCAAGATTCTTTGATAAGGTTATATATTTTGTTGGCATTAGGAAGTCGTTTATTTTTAGAGGAGGAAGAAGACTTTTCCCCCAAAAAACAACCCATGAAGATGACGACAGGTGCTGTTTGTGAACTTGATTTCTGTGCCATGCACTGCTGTACATTCTCATTTAGTTTTGTTTCTACTCCACACAAGCATGGAAATAGGACTGGTGAGTTTGTAATTGAGAAAGTTTATGAATGTGAATGAGAAAAGTTTAGTAGGAGAGGGAATAGACCAATATGCGTGCCCCCAAACAGGTCTGGTTTTAGTATTTGATTTTTGTTTGGGTTTTTTGTGTGTTCCATCTGTATCAGCTGGTTTAGTGAAAGGCATTAACTTGCTTGAGAATGGGAAGGAAAAATTAGAGAATGATCTGCAGCATGGAACTTCTGTAATGACCCAATTTATGGGCAACTGGAAGATATTGCTACCCTCCCTCCATTCCTAACTTGGCCTTATCTACTGGGTGCTCTGGGGAGCTGGGCAGCTCACTTCTGAAATGGCTGGTGAGAGGATGCTGGGGTTCCCTGTCAGCCATCTGGCAGAAAAATGGGCAACTTGTCCATGAAGAGTCAACACAATACCAAAGGATACAGCAGGGCTTTCAAATCAGACTCGTCTCAGTATAAAACTGACCCATCAGAAATTTCTACAACTATCTTGAGTCATACAACTTTCCCCTGATTAAATCTCCCCAGGTCTTTGTAAGATTTTCAGAAAGACAGAGAGAAAAATGTTTGGTTAAGTTCATATGTGAAGCCTGGGGCAGAGGCAAAACAGTAATATCTGGATACCCAGGCCTATTTCTTCGACACCATTCTTCTTTCACTGTATCCTATGATACATCACTATTTACTAACAATTTAAAAGCTGAAATATTTGCTGATATCCCTGAAAGCTGCTCAAATTCTGTTCTGAGTACCAAAGGCCATATATTTATCTCTAAAGATGATTTTTAAACACCTTGTACATGCACATAGAGACATTGTCCAAAAATTACTAGGAAAGAGGACTAACCGTCTGCCTCCACTACTACTCCACTAGTAGGGGACTCCACTAGAAAGGGGACTACCTCCACTACTCCACTACATCTACCTCCACTACTCCCTGAGTAACAGGCTTTGAACAAAAGAGTCTAAGAGCTGGGTGATTCATAGGCAGGTCCAGGGCTGTGTCCTGCCATCAGTGTAAAATGTTAGCATCAAACCCAAGCCTAGCATCAAACCCAAAGATCTCTAGGAAGAAGGAACTTTCTGGTTTCTTCTAGCTTTCACAACCCAAAGAGCGAATGACTTTTACTTTTTACCATTTCTGTATTCTGAAATACATCCAGAAGGAATGACCATAACAACCACTGCAATAAAGCAGGGGGGGTGTTGGTTGATTGTTTTGTTTTGAAACAAAAAAAATTGAAGGATATCTGACTTGTAGTGAAAAAGTTCAAACTGTTATCTTGAAATTGAGCATATACTTCACTGTTAACTAGAATATTGGATTCAAGATGAAATTTTTTGACATGTACTTTTTTCTTTGCTGCATAGGAAATCTGATTTTTTTGCTTGCCTTTATTTTCATTCCAGTTTAAATCAAATCCATTTCAAAACACTGCATTTTGCATTTGAAAGAATGTCCAGGTTTCCTTTGTCTTGAGGAGCTATCCCTAAAATATATTTTACCAGCTGTATAGGAATATCATGGCAAAAAATGAGTATGAACAGTGCATAGAATTGACACATCAATATGAATTTAAGTAGCAGAGCAACTTGTATCGAATTTTTCCTCAGTACGAGGATCAATAATTTGTCTGTTGACAAATTTAAAATGACTGTAAGTGGCAAACAATCTCATTATCAGTTCTCTGAAAGATGATACTTTCAGTAGACCCATGACTCCAGGTCATGAGTGTGTGCATTTTACAGACCCCTTCTGTCTCTGCTCTGCAGGAGACTCCTGTGTTTGGGGTGTTTTTACATTGCCACTCCATTTGTAAAGTGTGTGCTGCATGCTGTAGTGCTAGAAGCCTGTCATTCAATTTTGTATCGAGAGTCATCATCACCAAAATATATTGGGGCTGCACATAAATTCACCTGTTCCTTCAAATCCTGAGTTAGGCTCTAATGAGACCTCAGGTGGTGGTAGTAACTGCGCTACAGTTGGCACGACATTTCTCATAAGCAGTGTGCTGCATCAACACAGCTCAGACTGAAAAGACTAAAAAAGTTTTTATTTTCTCTAGAACATGTTGAGGAAAAGTGTACAGTATTTTATTTTCCACTGCTTCTGGGTTTGTCTTGATGTCAACCTTAACTTTACCAAATGCAAAACTTGTGGAGAGTCATTTTAATTCTAAGATTGTCCTCAATCTGCTAAGTACCTATGACAATACACAAGTGGTTACTGTCTTAACATCCAAGCAGCTTGAGTAAGATACAGACCATGGTACCAACATGTTATGTGTTGCTGGAAAGGAATTTAAACTATTCAAGCGTATAAATTGAAAACTCATTCTGAAGAATTGCTTTGCTTTCCTTAACCGAATATATGGTAAAAACAACCAAGACATTCAGGAGACTTATCACTGGAAATGAATGTAATAATGTAATTCATGCTGTGTAAGGCAGACTTTAGTCTTGATGGATGGTGTTTGGTTGGTATTAAACTCTGATTTGCAGAATAGGATATTCCTTAAGGTAGCAAAATTTCTTGCCAAAGCTGGCAATGCACGTGCACAAAGATTAACTGTGTTCCAAAATGTTCACTAATAACTTAGTCAGCCAACACAGCCACCAGCTGGTTTGAAGACACCATGAAAGCAATTTATGGACCCCTTCTAAATTTAAAGTGGGACTATATAATTGACAGTACAATAACCCCATCTTTAACTCAAACTGTTTCTTTAAAATAAAAAGCTAGAAAACACTCACCTGTACTAAGAAGAGGTAGTCTTCTTCCTCTGCTCACCAGGAAAAAAGAGTCATCATCTCCATTTTCTCTTTGTGCAGAACATTCTTCAGGCACTAATTGTGCAAACCTTAACTTTTCATACATTACCTCCTTTGGCAATTCATTGGGAGCTTTTCTTGGGTGACGATGATGAGATTTTGCTGACAAGAAAGAAAATTTACTGCATGTTCTGTCTAAGAGACACCCTTATCTTTGCCAACTCATCTCAGTCTTCTAGCATGTCAGGGGCAGACACGTCTCAGATCCGTTTATCATCCCTTCTGCAGCGATGCCCTCTGTAAGAGCTGGAGATGTTATGGTGGCTTGTGTAGCCCGTGGCGTTATTTCACACTTATGATGTCCTGGGGATTTCTCTGTTCTTGCCAAAAACAAGGGTACACAAGGACTGGGTGGTTCCTGGTCACCTCTGTCTCAGGACTGGAGGGATGTAGACAGCTGGAATTTGTATAAGGGTTTATGAAGTCCTGTGCTGTGATTGGTCACGTTCAGCATATGGTGTTGACACAGGAGAATAAGACAGCTGTAGCTCCTCTATGTCCATAGGTACTCCCCAGAAGAATGCAGCTTATTTTAGGCACTCTGTTACAAACCATTCCAGGATGGTGCATGGTGGGAAGGGAATGAGATTGAGGAAGAGCTGAGTGGTCCAGCAGGCTAAGTTATGGCTTTTGAAACACTTTGTCCTCTCTCTGATGGTTCCTGAATGACTTTTGGACAGATTCCTCCCACATCTCTTCAGGCTTATGGGCTGTGCTTTTCAAGGCGCACTAGTGATTTGATCACTACTGATGCATAATCCTTCCTCATTTACTTTTTACCTTCCCCAGTCCCAGAAAACCAAGCAAATCCAAGCAGTGTGAGCAAGGTTGGGTGGCAGTGGGTTAGAGTTGGGGAAGGCAAACAATACTTGAAAATTTATATCTGCCTTCTGCTTCTACCAAGGCAAAAGCCATTACCTGAGTTGGAAGAGCAATAACGCTCCTTTCAGATTTAGTAAGCAATGGGAAAGTACCCACACCTGTGAAAATCAGTGTGACATTCTCTGATAGTAACAAAGTAAATTGGAGCAGGCAAGTATATTGAATGAATGAGCCTCAGGCATAGCCTCTTTCAGGTGTCTTTCCTGGAGTTTATCTAAGGAAGCCTCTCTGCAAAACTGTCATGTCTTAGAATTAAGAGCTGGGAAGGAGCTGGGATCTCCAATGATTCCTATAAAATGAAAACCAAATAATGTGTTTCTCTAGCTGATACAAGTTCAGTTGTTTTTTTGGGTTTTGGTTCCCCCCCTGCCCCATAATTATGGAATAATCCACAAGTTTCATTTCAGAAATTTTGAAATGTCAGAATTAAAATATGGCAATCAAAATTGTTAAAATAGACATTTTCTAAATGCTTCACCCTTTAGTTTATTTTCTAAAATCTAGTTAGACTTGACAGTCCTCAAAATATTTACGGGAAAATATTATTTGACTTCAAAGGGAAGGTACATGATTTTGCCAACATCAGTCTAATGAATGTCTTCGCTTTCTGTCAGAGCCAATATTGGGCATAGAGGCTTTCAAAGCCTTAGTGAGATAATGATAAATTATCCTCATTTCATATATAGGGAAAGTACAGTTAGGCATTTGGTCACAAAAAGAACAGAGCTGTCTGAAACAGTTCTGGGCCAGGAGGAGCATCAAAGGTAACCTTCAAGATGAGCATGGGCTGGGGTCCCTTATGAGGCAATAGCACTCTTGCAGGACTGAGCTGAAGCCTATGAGATTATTCTTTGCTGTCTCAGTTGATTTAAATACATTTGCTGTAGGATTTTAGCTGCTTAATTTGCTGTTGTCATGGGGCAGACAGCAACTGAAATCAAAGCACTGTAAGGATTATTTGTTTCTTCTCTCACTCTTAAATTGTGATTCTCTTTAAAATAGAGTTCCTGAACAACAAGAGTATGGTCTTCACTCAGGCTAAATGTTACTGTCCCATTTAATACAGAAAGCACCTATTCTACATCTGAAGTTGTTTATGAGATCTTGAGTTGAAATGACTTCTGGTTACGCAGTCTTTCTAGAATGGTAAAAGGGGTATAAAATGCTGTCCTTATGACTCAGGCTTAAATATCACAACAGTTTTGGCCAGTGTGCAGCAACTAACTAGGGAAAGAAATTACTTAAGGTGTCCTTTAGTCCCATGCAAGAGATGAGCATTCCCAGGAAACTTCTATCAGAGTTGAGAAAGACTTGAGAAACAGGGCTTTGTTTGGGAGCTCAGTAACAGATTAATAGGTCTGGCTGTCAGGAAGATTCCCCAGACAGCAGCATAAACTTTTCTAATTGATTCCCATTGATCCTATATATACCTTTCTTGCCTCACTGTGTATAATTCCTCTTTCTTCACTACCTTCACATATACTTATTGCTAGTCATGTTCCTCATTATTCATTCCCTCCAGGATCACATACAAAATTGAGCTCCTAATTCCTTCTAAATTTACTTTCCTATCCATTTTTAGTTCTCACTGATTTTTTTTTTTTTTCCAATAGGAACTTCAATACCTGTGCTGCAAATTATGGACAAAAATCATTATGGTAATACTCCTGTCTACACAATGTTTTGGTAGTTTAGGAAAGTTCGTATAGTGCAATGTAACCCTGTACAGATTTCTCTCAGCAAGGAGCAAAACACATATGTCAATTCAGATAACATACCCTTAGTTTGTGACTAACCTTTGCATTTCTTTGCCTTTCCAAGTATTACTCTTCACTTAAAGAAAAATAGAGCATTTCATGCTTTTGATCTTTTTTTTTTTACCTGCATTAAAAAAAAAAAAATCAAAAAAATCTTAATTATTAATGTGCATGGAAAACATCTAGGTTTTGTAGAATATTTGCTTTTGGGCAAGCACCCAAATCCTGAAGGTTTTTTGGCTATGTAAAAAAAAATAAATTAAAAAAGTAAAAAAATTAATTATTTTGGGGATAGGGATTAGCAGACATCAGGGGGAGACAACATCCTCCAATCAGTTCTAATCCCGATTTTCATCTGTTTCTAGTCTTTGTGGATTATCTCTCCGTTACCTCTGATATATACCCAAAAAGGATTTAGAGGTCTGTGATTATATCCCCAGATATGTGATTTCCTGGATCATTAATGACAGCATCACTGTCTTACAAAATTATTCAACAAACTAAATGAATACACACTTAAACTTCTGGGTTCTGGTGGACATCTTCAAAACCAGAATATTCAGGCTCTGCCACCTTGGAGTCTCATAATGCTACCTGGGATGTAAGAGTTTCTCTTCGTAACACTATCAGTGCTTCATACCCTGCAGGACTCATAGATTTGATATACTCTCAGACTCTCATATTTCTCTTACTTACCTCTTCAACTTGTTACTATAGTAACTCTTGCTCCTCTCTGTAGGCAGATCTCAAATTAATTAATGCCTCTACTTGCAAAGGATCCCATGATAAAGAGAGGTGATTTGTGTTGTTAACAACCTGAAGGTAGTAAAATAACCTTCTGTGGTCTTATGTACCAATCTGTAGAACAAATATTTAATGTTTCCTCTGTCCCCAGAGAAAGTCAGTCTCTCAGGTCTCCAATTTCCCCAAGCTGAGCCTGTTTTACACGTGACTATAATTGCTGAGTGATCTCCCTGTTCTTCTCTTGACCCATGAGCCTTTCATATTTTCTCTCCCCTATCCACTTGAGAAGGGAGAGTGATAGAATGGCTTGGTGGGCACCTGGCATGCAGCCAAGGTTAACCCACCACAGAGACAAGCAGAAGAAAGTGCTTCCAGTGATGGTCAGATGGAGCAGAAGTTTAATAGGCAGTATTTGTCATCTGGCTTCATTTGGTTTCACCTGGATTCATGTAGTTTTCATTTTCCTTCCTTGTATTTCTCGATAGAAGTTATGATGAGAAATGTAGACCTAGATACAACCTGCCAAGGAATTTGCATTGATTTAAGACCCAAACCCAGCTTGTGTTATTCAGATGGATAAAGAACTAGACTCTCCTCTGCAGGGTAGACCAAAAAGAAAGCTTATCTGCATGTTTGCCAGACTTAGAGTTTGATTTAAACACCTTGTGGAAGTTTGGATCCTGAGGGTTGGATCTGCTCTCTAAGAAGCCTTGAAATCTCAATATTGGTTAATGTATGTTGAAACTGTGAGATTTTTAGTACTGCTGCTGTGTTGCCTCAGTGTAAATAAAAACTCATTAATTTTATAATACAAGTAAATCCTACTCGTGCCAGTGCAATTGATCAAAGACCTTGACACCTATAGAGCAATAAGGCAAAGCAGAACAAGCCATCCGTTTTTAATGTTATCTACTGGGGAGCTTGGGAACAAAGTGGATGCTAACATCCTTATAGCATCAGGTACTGTGACTTGCACAGGGTCTGATAGGCCAGGGCTTGGGTAACAGTCAGGTCAATGTCATTGAACCTAGAAGAAGCTGTCGCTTGAAAGATATTTTTGTCAAAGTTGGCAGTGTGGCATTCGGCTATTCCATGTATTTCCAGCCTATTCCAGTTTGGCACATACAATCACGCACAAATGTTACAATGGCCAATATAAGCCACATTAGGATAAAAGATTAAGAAATGCACTTTTCTATGGAGTGAATAGACACGCTGAGTATCAAAGATCTCAGGAATGGCTTTTCTTGCACTTTAACTTTGAATTTTAGTGGTTTTTTCCTTACTTCTACAATTTTAATACTAAAATACAATTTTAATACTCAGAGGAAATTTGTGGGTTTATATACCTCATTTTTAATAAAGGCATGGTAGTGTCTCCAGGTTACTCTACCAAGTAATATATCCACTACTGCTCCTGCCTGCCAGTGTTATTAGCCTACCATGTATGAACACAGTCTGCTTCTAAATCATAGCCAAGTTCTGCACAGTCTTCCAGATCTTTAATTAACGTTAATGAGCAAAGGATGACACTTAATAAAGGCTTGTCTCTCTTCTTGCTGTAGCCCTAGTATTATTCAGCTGTGCAATCTATAGGAGGGCATGATAGACTGAGTGTTGAAAGTCTTGAGTTTCACTCTCACGTGGCTTGCATGTAGTCTGTGAGAGCCACACCACCATCTTGAGCTCCATTTTCCCTACTTGTAGGATATAAACTAGCCACAAGCTGTTAGACTCCCTTATAAAGTGCTTTGGACAAGATTCATCTCAACATTATGTGTTTAGAATGTATTTGTCCACATCAAACCTCCCAGTACAGTCAGCAGCACTCTAGTCACTGCATCCAGTGAAGTTTAGAATGGGATTCACCTGAAAAAAAATGAAGTTTCCACCATAAAATGAGATGAGTCACCACTAAACTCTTTTAGGTCCAGCAATCAGCTCTGCTCACACTGTAAAGCCTAAGATTACTTGCTCAGATGAAGACATTTACATGCTATATCCCCACATTCAATTAATAATCACTGTTTAAGTGATTATATTAGTTATAACAGAGTGAGTGAAAATTTATGTGTTGTTTGGAGCACCTACTATCCTTTGGTATGTCTGGACAGTCCCTAGCACCTCAGTGGTATAAGTAGAGGTCTCAGACTACTATAATACTTAGTGCTTTGCTTTATGGAAAATTGCCATATTAACTTTTTATGTAGTTTGTTCTAATCACAGCTTGAAATGAATGTATTTTTGGATATTTGGATCCAAAACCATAGAAAAAAATTGTTGGAAGGGATTTCAGGAGCTCATCTGATCTAATATTTTATGAAGACTAGTGCCAACTCCAAAATTACATTAGGTTTCCCTGGACCTTCTCCAATCAAGTTTTGAATATCTCCAAGGAGAGATATGCCACAACCAATGTTTCTCAGGATAACTTATTCCAATGTTTGACCATGCTCATTTTGACTTTTTTTTTCCCTTATGCCCACTCAGAATTTCTCTTGGTGCAATCTGCAACCACTGCCTCATCTTTCCCTGAGCACCTCTGAGAAAGAGTCTAGCTCCATCTTTTCTACAACTTATCATTGTGTGCTTAGTCTTTCCATATTATTTACATTCAGTCACACTGTAAGATAGACTTTATTTTCTTTTACAGAACAGACATGTTCTTAGTTAATAATGTTCATATTTGCAGAGTAATAAAACAGTATGGTGATAGATTGGAAAAAACCAGACATTTTCCATTACAAATATGTCTGAATAAGTAACAGTGAGTTTCAGGCTTCTGCTGAAAAGACTTTTTCCATCAAGACATTTTAAAGAGTATCTGTGTCAACTTCTACAGGAGGAGTTGCTGATGGTAATCATCATCTATCCATTTTCAGCATGGATACTTCAGAAGTTACTGAGCACTGCTTAATATTTTGGGTTTTTTTTCCCGATATTTATGAAAGTTAGTGAACTGTGAAATGAAGAAAGAACTGGCAAAAAGGGTCACAGTGTTTTCCTGTGATCTACAGAGCTAGGCTCAGTTGAATCAAATAACAAAGGAATTGAACCCATGCAATTCTTTTTTGTTATGAATCTTCAGCTGTTGCCAATGAGTGAAGTAATCTAAATTACTGATTCAAACTGTCCTGAAAGCATCCTCATTATGAAATGGGAGACAGATAAAATAATATGGCAAAAAGCACACTTTCTCCACTATATATAGAGCTGTTGTGATGTTGAAAAATGTTTGCAAGACAGTCCCAGTCTTTACCCAACCTCTTGGTTGTTGAGGCACTTATATTACTAAATAAAACAAGCTAGAACCTTCTTCTATGGCTAATCTTTCCCACAAAAAAAGGGTGGCTGTAACCAGTCTGCCTGCTGGGCATGGTCCTTGGTACGTCCTGTTTTTCCCATCATTCCAGGCATTGTTGGTTGACCCAGAGCAAATATATCCTGGAGAGCATGCTAGCAATTAAACAGTACAAGTAATCATGGCCTAGTTCTTGAACCTGAGACCTGATCCTGTTTATTTACTATTGCATACATGTCTTTGAGTATTCAGAGAGCTACCTTTGTCTTCTGACAAGTCTGGAGACATTCTTTTAATTTCCAAGGCTTTCAGTACCTTTCATTCTGATAGACAATCATAGTGCAATGAATCATTGGCTTTCTGTGGCTTTCTTTGTCATCACATAAATTGCAAAGCTGTGGTTTAATACACATTCCCCCATTTTGCTGATGCAGCAGACAGCAGGATTTAGAACCTGTCAGGCCTTCATCACAGCATTACCTGTCAGATGGGTCTTTCTGCCAAGCCGCATAAGTAACTCTAAACCTAAAAACTTTCTTACTGGAAACAATACAGTATTTTTCTTCTTAGACAACATGCCATGTGTTGCCTCATTTGGGTGAAGTTAGACTGATGTTTTTACTAGCTCACTTCCACACGTATTCTGAAGTCTTCAAACAAATCTGTCTCAACATTGATAAAATGGCAGGAGTGGATGATAAGCAGGTCTTCAGTTATATCGAAACATGCATTCAGATACTGAAGCTTAAACTGTGCGCTGCCAGTAATTCTGCACACTTGTATGATCACATAAAAAATGTGTAGCCATTGAAAACATATGTGTTATGGGTGGGAGCAAGAAGTACAGCTCTGTTGTTGGGATTTATTATGTAGATCTTTGCTTTCTTGAATAAAGTTGGCAGCTTCCATTTGATTTCTACCTCACTATTTGAAACAGTTGTTTTCCTCTGAGCTTTATATGTTTCACATAAATATTTCTAGAATGAATTCAATGTGTTAGGAGTTTTTAGACTTGGAAAAGCTAAAATGAAGGTAATTGCTCTGAGAATTTGGGGTTTTGGCTTGGGTTTATTTTTGGATTGCAAAGCAATATCCAGAGATATTTAGTGCTAACACTGACCTTAGTGTGACTGCAGTTTATTTAAAATACCACTCTAAATGCAACCTTTTCTGTACAGTCACAGCATTGCTTTAAATTCCAAGTGTTTGACAGTAGCTTGATTATCTGTTCCAATATTTTTTCTAGAAATCCAAGCTAGTCTGACCAGTCTTTAATTCTCTGACTCAATTGTTTTAGCCTTTTTAAGAGATTTTCTGCCTGAACTAGGTAACTGTTCAAATTCACTGACACTGAAGCATGATTGTATCTGTTCTGACTGCTCTTCTGTGGGGTGGGACGTGCAGTTGCAGACGACAAGGGGGTATCTGCAAGAAGAGGAACCAAGTCTGGAAGGCCTTGGATTATGGGTGTAGCTGAGTGAGCTCCTATCTCTGCAAACGATTCTGGCTATTCATGGCGTTATCTGGAGTGGTGACCTACACTGGAACTTGGCGCTGACATCTTCCTGCAAAGGAAATTTTCCTGAAGAAACTAGCCCAGCATCATCTTCCTCTGAGTTAACTTATGTAAATAAAGGTAATGTGTGATATAAATTGTTCAGGTCAACGTCTGGACTCCAGTACCAGGGGTAGTGCTAAAGGTCCTGCTTTGAGGATGTGCTCACTCAGCTGCAGAAGAGTGAGCCAGTCATCAAAACTGCATTTGTAACCTTCATGCCTACATGGACTATGGGTAAGAGAGTAAGAAGGAAGGCAGAAATGTCCAAATCCTTCACCAAGGACAAGAGTAGTCTTCTAATCCACAAAAGCTCAAAGGTGATCTTTACCAACTTTAAGATTGCCAATGCCAGAGGAGTCAGTTCTCTAATGGGGACTTTGTGAGATCCCTGTTCATCTGGAAAGGCCTCTGCTGTATAGGAAGCATCAAAGCTGCATTTTCCTTCACGTAACCTGGATGCTCTGTCTCTGTTGATGATATTAATATAGTAATCATCTTGTCACAGCCTTCAGGTCAGAGGCAGAGGCCCTCCATCACACAATGGTAACCCTCAAAAAGGAACGATCAAGATACAAGAAAACTTCAGTGATGTCACACAGTCAGTATTGGCTAGACCTAATAGTATTTATGTCATAACTATAAAACTTTTGAATGTAAGAAATTGTACTGGAACACAAAAAATATTTTCTTCTAGGCTAATCTTCTACTTCCTTGTTATTCAGTTTCTATACCTAAAGAAATGGGAAGTGAATGCCCTATTGCATGTGAGTTGGTCCCCAAACAAAGGCAGAGTTTAAAGCGCCCCAGCGTCCAAAGGTAAAGGAGTGCCTTCAGATTGTAAACCAGGATTTAAATCTCATGTCTATGTACACTTGTTACTGGCTGAATGGAAAACTGGGATCAAAAGCAGTCCCAAAGCTCTACTATTATTGTTAGGATTTTGTTGAGCAAAGTGTTTAATACAGCCTTGTTGTCAGAGAAACTCCTAATTAAGTGTGCAAGACCAAGGGCGGGAGAAAGATTTACTACAACATTTTATACAAGTGCTCAAAGCTAATTAAGCAACTCACCCAAAATCTGGATAAGCAGAACCAAACACGGATCTCCGTTGCTGTGTACAAGGCCATCCATCCTTCCCCAGGCTTCCCCAGCTCAGACCTTTGGCTGCTCTCTGACGCACACAGCAGTGCTGCTGATTCCGAGGAGGGACAACAGGCGAGCACAGCCAGCAGGGCTGAGACAGCACTTCCCACAAACCAGTGTGATGGACCCAGCTGGGATGGAGCCAAAGAGAAAGTTGAGGAAGTGTTAAGGCCCCTTAGTGTCCTCACCCCTGTATGAATTTAGCATCCACTTCACAACAGTGAAGCCCACGCCCCAGTTCTCTGTGATGTCCTGCAAAGGGGTAGGTCATAGATCATAACCATATAAAGTGGGTCTGAGGCATGGGAGCCAAATTCATTCTAATTTAGCAGCCAGAGTAAGGTTCAGAAGCCTAAAAATCCTTGCATTTGCTTTTCTCTGCACAATTCCTCATCTTTAAAACTGGGATAATGTTGACCTTCCTCACACAGGGGTTAAGAGAAATCCATTAATGTTTGTGCAGTGAAATGAAAGCTAGAAGGTTAAGTGGTTGTTGTTCATGCCAATAATTCATCACACTGGGCATAAAATTAGAGTTGACAGTGACCTTTCCTTTCCTGAAGTTCTCTTTTGGGCCAGACTCTGCTATCTCTTCTTTTGGCATAAATCCAGAATACCTACATTCATAACAGCAGAACTGTTGTAGGTTTGCAGTGGGAAAACTAATCGGAACATTTTGCTCTCTTTTTTATATTAACAACTGCTATTATTAATCAGATATCAAAGTTTATGCAAATCCTTTCAGGCAAATAAATATTTTTTATTGCTAGCATAAAGCTGATGATAAATTAATTGTCCCTCATTTCTGTAAATATATCCAACAGTAGAATGTCTTTCCTAGGTAATGCAATTGCCTATTAATTATTTCCTTGTCTTTCTGAAAATAAATGTAAGAGGGAGAGACAAAGAAATTTATGTATACACAAGAAGGTAGGGGAAAACTTCACTTGCACGGGTATAGACCTTTACAAAGGGCTTCACTAATGATTTCTGCATCAGCTACAAATTTTCAGGATCGTAAGAGTAATTATGATTCTTGGCTCCAACTCCTGTCATAAATGAAGCTTTATTTTTATGTACACTTTTGCAGAGAAAAGTATTACTAATCTTAAAGTCAGCAAATTCCTGAGTTAGTGAAAACTTGGTACATACATATGTATGCATACACAGCTTTGCCAAATACTCTCCTTGGGTTTTTTTCAGGGGCCAGGTTGGGGGAAGATTATTGAAACTTCTGCAAGAAGGGCTATGGTATCTGACACTGTTCTTCACATGCCAGGGAAGTAAACTGTTGGATTTACTTACATCCAAAGCCAATCTCTCTTTCAACCATTTGCTGTCTTAAAAACACCACCTTGAATCTTAGCTGCAAGAAGTGTGTCCAGAGTTGCCTAGTTGCAAAATCTTAGTGAAGACAAAAGATTTGTAGTACTACTTCAGGATAGGTTCCCACAGCTGAGGTTTATTGCAGTTAGATAAATCAATGTGAAATTAAGAGTGTTTTGTTGCTTATTAACTAAAATTTAATGATCTTGATTAGTAAGTACCTCTTTTTGCATTGAATACAAACTCTGAGACGCTGCAGTATAAGATGGTGATGCTGGAAGCATGGAAATCTGCCTTTTTTAATTAAACAATGGAAGGCAATGATGCATCATGACGAAAAGGCAAGATCTAAGATCGTATTCTGCCCATGGTCATAATCTCTAGAGCACCTCCAGTTACATACTTCTGTCAAGAATTTATGCTACTAGTAATTGGCCAATGTTGTCTTTCATTTATTCTCGCTAGTTTATTGTTTTTCAACATACTATTCCTGAAAGCTATGACAGAAGAAACAGAAATGCCTGTGTCAGCTGCATTGAAGGTTTCTATTTCAAAAGTGCTACTGACTGACTCGCTTCAGGTATGGATGAGTTGAAAGCACCATAAGAAAACTGTCTCCATTTGGCTTTAATTTCTTTTTTTATGTTTCCTCAAGTTCAGGAATTTCCGGAATCTCTCAGCTAGCTTTAAAGTAAGATTAGTCCGTAAAAAAATTAGAAATTTCAATATCCTGGCCATCAGTTTGACCAGTATCTCTCCATTTATGTTAGAAGAGTTATCAAGCAGTTATTCACAGGCATCAGACTAAAGGATCAAACCTTCTCACATTAGAAACTTGTCATTGTCAGCATTCTCCCTCCCCTTTTAGAAGGAAGGAAGCAATTGCCTGTAGCTGGGAAAGTCATTCAACAGGCTGAGCTCTTCTCGCCCTTCTGAAAAATATTCAGAGGCAGCCAAAAGTTCAAGACAACAATAAAGACAGGGTGTAGCATGTTGACAGAGCCAGGATTGGGAGCAAAGCAGACAGTGGCATTTCCCCTCTCTTGCTTTTAGCAAAACCAGCCCTAGGGAACCGAGATGAAAGTGAAGTGCCATCTCCTACCGTCTCTCTCCCCACAGCCAGTTTTGCCATGAAGATGCACTTTGATGCAACTTTATTCAGGGAAGGTGACAAACCGCTGGAAATTGTAGCAGATCAGAGGTCCTGGGTTGAGAAAAAGTCCCAGTTGTGCATGTGGCTCCACAGGGCTCTGACATGCAGGCATGTGCTCTGTCCCTGGCAGCTTTACGAGGGTTGCAGGCTGTCTCCGTACGAGGAAACCCTACGAGGCTTTCCAGGTTGGCAGCTCTGGAAATGAACCTGCACTTGAGGAAGGGTGTTCATACATGCTAAAGTGGGCACCACTATGAGATCATTCCTATTTCTGCCCATGGATGTGCAACTAACACCACCAAAAACTGTGTTAAGACCTATACTGAGCCCCAGGAACTTCTCACTGGTACTTATCAAAATCTTTCCTAGGCAGCACAAGCCACCTGAAATCTCTGTATACTCCCTCTTGGATGAAAGTAGGCAGATGAAACATTAATTGAATTGTGAGAGTGACTACACTGAGGAGCAGGGCTGCAGGTGGTTAACAGTATCAGTAGCTACATACTAGCAATACAGCTTCTACATATGGAGAACATCAATAACCACTGGGAAGTCAGGTCTCTTTTCTTGTTGCCTTTGTTTGAAACCTGAGGCTGTCTCTACTTTTATATTTGATAGTGGCAGGGAGCATTTCTGGGTACTGGAATTCATCGTCTCTACTGCTAAATTGCTAGAATGGACCCCAGTGTGGCTGTGATTGGCGTTGGAGACATGGCCCAGGAGGTAGCTCAGCCCCACTCCCAAAAGGCACTTTGGATGTCACTAGCTTGATTTGAATGTTAACAGAGTTTAATAATATGAATGTAGGTTTTTCCATGCTCCAGTGCCAGAGAACAGTCCAGACATATTTAATTTCTTAGAATAGACATAGCTTGAATTTCCCTGGGATGAAATGATAATAACAAAAGAGATCAAGAATCCTTTTTACGTATTATGTCAGCAGAGTATGTTGCGCATGATCTTAAAATATATGGTGTACTTCAGTGCTGGCGATTATATATCGACTGTAGAAATCTGACTTTTGTAATTAATGTTGCTCCATTTTCTACTGGGAAATATAATTCATGGATGGAATGGAGAAACCTTAATGAATCAATGTCATAGTGTTCAAATGCCTGAAAAACCTCCTCCTTTTATGGCAGTGGCAGGAGGAAGAATGGTTTAAATGATACAAACAAGTAATCCTATCACAAACTAACAAGACGCTGTTTATCAGCAGGGCTGAGGTAACTGATACTCAGCCCATCCCTTTCGAAATAAACCACATTTGTTTAAAATCCCTTTACAGATACTGATTCACTGAAGCTCATTCCACCTGCCCAGAGATTAATTTCCTGATAGAAAACTAGCAACAAGCAGCACAAAAAAATCATAAACCTTCAAAGAAGGTTAAGCTAAAATGTTTAATCTCTTGACCAGTATGCTAAAAGATGCCAGGTATGGTTAGTATTCTGCTAAGAAGTGGGAGATCATTAAGCTAATCTTGCTCTTTATAATTGTTTGTCCATCATGGGCGAGCAGTCATTCTTTGCTTCACTCAACACTTGTGTTTGGCTGTTTAAATGTTAAGGAGTCATGGCAAAAGTGTATCACCAGCAAAATATATGGGCACTCAGAGAAGTTACCTTGAGGCAGTCTGAGATCTTTCACTGGGCAAGGTGCCCCTTTGTAACTACTGACAATAGTCTTTCTTGTGAAATGTGAGATCGCTTAGCTGCGTCTGCGAGGTGAGACGGGACAGTATCTTGCATATGACACAGAAGAGGTGAATCCATGGAGGATGGAAACACAAGAGGAGAAATTAAAAGCTGGTGAAGTCAGATCATTCTGATTCATTGTTTGTTTCAAAAATGGTGTAAGATAAGTTGGCTTCCACTGTGTTATACACATCTACTGTATCAGGGAAGTACTGCTGAAGGAAAGTGAGAGAAGTTGGGAAACTTAAGGGAAGAAGTGGTCTGGCAGGTAGCTTGCTGGTTGCATGGCACACCCAGATCACTGAAGATGTTGGCACCGGAGTTTTTGGGTTGGGGTAAAGGAAAACTTGTGATTTTGGCTCAGTCCCCACTCCTGGTCAATGTGGTGTTTTCCTGACAGTCACAGGCAAGGATGCAGATAACATGGGATGAGGACTCCAGCTGTGGTCACAATTGTTGACCTGCAAACCCCAGAAGAGAGTGATAACACTACTTCTGTCCACTTTTGTTCCAACTCAGCTGTAAAAGTCACTTCAACTGAAGCTGTGAGTTTCTGCATTGCCTGTAAATATACATAAAGTGCTGTTTGAGACTTAATTAAGATTTGAATGTTGGTGGTTTTTTAAGTTTTTTTAAAAAAACCTCACAAAACTCTGTTCTTAGATAATCTAGATTAAATAAAATAGAAGAGTTCAAGCAGAGTAGACCTGACAGTTTGAAGGGATCTTTTGTTAGAAAACTAATTTACAGAAATATCAGGCTCAAAGTTCACCAAGAGGATCAGCTTTTATTTTGACTTAAACCTCATTGTCACAAAAAACCAAAGGCAAGTCTGGTCAACAGCATTTGCCACATTGATCCGATGGGCATTTAGTTATATAAGAAACCAGCTAATAAGGGGGATGGAGGGAAGGAAGTTTGGGATTTAATGCAAATATATCCAACAGAGCTATTTTTTAAAAAAAGAAAATGAACAGTCACTTTTTCAGCTTGAGCCCAAATCAGGAGCTTAGGGGTTTACTAAACATTCCTATATCTTCAGTTTGTGTTTCATCTCCTAAATAAACTTTCAGAAGCTTTGTGGCTTAAGAAAACCTCCGTCATTTTAAACATCTGTTAAAGAAATGCCAGTTCATTCCTCACTTGTCAATTTACTTTTTTTTCCCCCTCCTTAATGCCACCCTTGATTTGCCGTGATGTGGGCTGGCTGTTGAAATGCTCTCATATGGACTTGAAGGATCTGATCTTCTACCAAGTCAAAGGCAAACCTTCAGTTGCTTCAGTGGAGCTGGCCTTCAGTTGTCACCTGGAGGTGAGAGTCCCTCTCAACTGCGAGCCCAGGAAGAAATAAGAATGAAAACATGATTGAATTTCTCTGTTTCTGTCATGAAAGTCACACCTAAATGTAAGGTCAGCAACTGGGTTTTATGTGGCATTAAGAAAGACAAAGACATTAGCATTGTTGCAGATGCAGTCCCTGAAGGATTGCTTATTATTAAAACACCATTCTATGTGGAACGTTTGGAAGTGATTAGAAATGCCCTAAATTTCTGATCTTTTCTCTTAAGAAACACTCTTCCTTCTTTTCTGAAACACAACAAAAAAAAAAAGGTTTCACATTTTTCATCCCAAATTAGAAAATTTGAAGGAAAAGGTGAATTTTCCAAAAATGTTGGACTTAATGCCTTTTATCTCCATCAAAACTTCCTTTGAAATGACTGCACTCCATTTTGTTGTACAACTAAGTGTCTCACAGGGAAAACATCTGCTTAATCTCACTATGAGTTAAACTTGCGTCCCTGAAGAACCAGCAGTGCTTCTTGCGGTGATGAGGTTTGCTTTGGTCCAGAAGGAAGAGGTTAAGGTGTATTAACGCAGGTCATAAAGGCACTTTCTTCCAGGAGTATGTAATAATGAGGCAGCTGCTCCAACTTGATTAGAATTACAGTCATTCCCTCACTCATTTGCCCTTGCAGAAGTGTTATTTTTAATTGGAAGCAGCACTTATGAATCACCTCATCCAGTTCATTATGAAAGTCCATTGTCACGAACCAGCAGGCGGCATAATGTATTCACAGGGCATCGTGTGCGCTCCCGCTTCATGCCAGGTCGGTACTTTCCCTCCCTGTGGAGCAGATAGATAGCTTATTGAACAACCAGCCTGCTCGGACGAAATGATAGGTACCTAAGTGATGAGCACAAGGACCCTTATGTGTCACGTCAGGGCTGACCCTTTTGCAGGAAAACGGATTATCTCTCTTGAAATGCTCTTGAGAATGGTACCTGCCTCTGGCTGCTGATTCTGTATTGAAGAGGAAAGAGGAAACTAATGGGAAGGATTAGAGGAGAGGTGATGAATAGCTACTGAAATGGGACCCGGTCTGCACTCCTCCTATTGCAGATACAGAATCTGATTGTGTTTGTACTCTCACAAAGGAGATTTTTGTTCTGTCTGAGATTCCTTCAGTCCTACGTATGTCAGTTTGCAGCGAAGACACACAGTGCTTTCTCTCCCTGTTGTGGGAGGAATGCATCAGGCTGTCTTTGTGGTGCAATTTCTGTGACTAAGCAGGCAGGACAGCCAGGTGAAATTAATGCAGACAGTGTCCTAAAGATAGGAACCTTGTTATTACAACTCAGTCTTGAAAGAAATGCCTTGAACCCTGAAGAAATCCTCTGGTGACAGTCAGTGCTCCAGCATCTGGGAATTTAGTTTTGCATTTTTCAGTCATGCATTCAGGAGATGTATTTTCTAGATCTGCTTCATATTACCCCTGACTGCCAGCCTTCCTGGGTCATCAATTAAATATGTAGAGTTGTTTCTCACTTTACTGATTTCAAGTTTGATAGTGTTCAATCCCTGAAAAGGAGAAATGTCAGCCTCAAAGACTTCCCCAGAAAAGGCCAGGCTGCAAAGCACTGAATCACAGAATCATACTGAATCCCACTTAATTACCTTTCCTTATATCTCCAGCAAGCCTCCTTCTAAAACCAGAGTATTTCAAACATCACTTACGTCCAGCTCTGGCTGAGTGATCTACTTTAGATGTTGATATAACCAAATACTAAAACATTTATATAGAAAGTAAACTTACAACTTAATATCCTGGGATCTGTAACCAACTAATTCTCTAACACCATCCTTTGCTGTGCCTTTAAAAATTAGTTGCCTTGTTCCAAATTAATTTTCACACCTTTTTTTTTTCTTTTTTCCCCATGGTCTTTGGAAGGCTCCCATCCTTATTCCTCCCTTTAGGGTATGATCCAGAACCCAGTAAGTCATTGGAAATTTCAGTAGAGATGGAATTAAGACCTCAAAATCTTCTTGAAAGCTCATCTATCTGGAGATACTCATCAAAGAAATAAAGAAGATGGTACCTTGCATTTTTTCTAAGACTTTTATAAAGCCAACAGGCATCTACAAAGGTATGTATCCTATTGATGTGATACATATGTATTTTATCAGCTGTGAAAAAATGCATTCATCAACATCTCTTCTTGCTGTTCTTCTTTTTCACATAAGTATGGTACGTTCAGAGGATAGATACCTTCTTTATCGTAAGATCCTACAAACTGTCTATTAACTGGATGCCAAAAAAAAACCCCAAACTAAAAAATGGATAACCTTAGAAAAACTGGTAACTCCAGAGAACTTCTTTCTCTAAAAGTAGGACCTGGGATGAATCTTCTTTTTGGAGATTTTGATCTTTTCTACTGAGTGTGAAGAGATTAGGTCTTTTTTTCACAGACTTCTGATTAGACTGGGGTCAATGTCTGTCTGAGATGATAGAATTTCTAAATATAGCTGTTCACACACAAATAGCTACTTGAGAGGCAGGTTTCTAAGTTCCTATTATAGCTAATGGAGGTCTCACCTAGATTCCACTGCTGAGACAGAGGCATCCCATTCCATGATAGATGTCCTGCCTGGCTTCCACCTACCAATTCAAGCAGATCCCATGTACTGTCAACCCCATGAAGATGTCTCAGAGATCTTAAAGCATTTGAAATGGCTAGGTGGAGGTTAGATGGAATACCCTAAAGATCATACAATGGCACCAGGCCTTTACCTTTAAGAAAATTACTGCACTGAGTGCAAGAGGAGCTGTGTCTGGATTGGAAGTGATGGGACTTGACTGGTTAATTATTGCTTTCTTTTCACATCTGAGGTGACTGGAATGCCTTTTCCATCCTTCTGTCACCACACAAGGGCATAGTTCTCCCATAAGTCCTCTGTCCCATTGGCCTCCTCATGAGGCTGTATCTGGAGACCTTCTAGTTAGTCATCTAAAATAACCAGCTAAGGGCTGAGTGGGTTCCACACGTACCTAAGATGGTACTGGATGGTTACTTTTAAGCAAATTAATCTGCCCTTTAGATTTAATACCTTAATTCAGAGCCGAGTCCCACCACTTGGTGCTCTCTAGCTTTCAGGAGGCTAAAGTAGAAGGAAATTAATTCCTGCTGTTGTGATAGATTCTTGCTCTGGAAATATTACAGAATAGGGATCAAAATAGAAATAATTACCTTTGTGCTGGCTTCAAGGTGACTGCAGCTGGAATCCTTACCTGCATGCTAATTTCTGTCAGATCACTCCTAATAGAGGAGCCTAGACCACTACTGAGACCATTCATGTACCAAAATTAGATGAGATGAACCCAGTCTCACAGGTCTATTAAAAAGTCATGCCTACTTGAGGAGTATCCTAATTACCACTTGGAAACATTGTGCATGCACTGTGCCTAATAAATATGCATCAGTAGAACACAGCACAAGTACTCCTTGCAGTGTAGTATTCCTGAATTATTTTAATTGCATTTGCAAACAAATATATTGGGAAGTGAATGTTTGCCAATTGATAGTTCTGTTGTGCATCTAAGATTTTCATGCTGTCGTGGTGTGTCCCTAATCAGTATTTCTTACCCAACACCTTTGCCTGCTGACCTAAAAATATTTAACACCTGTTTTCAAAACCAATGGTCTTGTTTAGGTGTGGTTTAAAACAGCCATTCTTCACCTAAGAGCTAATCTCTTCCAAACACTGGATTATTTTGTGATGGTAATAAGGGAAAAATAATCTGTCATCTGTATAGTACTAGTATGCAAGTCTTTGCTTAGTATGTGAGTATTTCTCCATTACTGGTTGAAAATAAATATTGGAAGGGACTTGAGGAATGAAATGGGCCTTCTAGGATCCCAGAAATACAGAAAGCCTAGAGACAAAGGGTGAGGCATGTGCATTCCTAAAAGTTTTAACCATTTTGATGCATTATTCTCAAATACTGAGATACTTTTCTGGAAAAAGGAACAGCAATTTGTGGTCAAGAATGAACAAAGAAATCAAAGATCAATATTTACTTGTACCCACCCAGAAGGCAATCTTATCCCCCACTAACATGCGCTGGCCTAAACCCAGACCACCCTGGATCTAGAGTGTGACTTCAATTAGCTACGTTTGTAGATGGCCTTTGGCAAACTTCCCCATAAACTTGCCCAGGAAAGGTGGGCTTAGCTTTGGAAGTAATTGTCTATATCTTGTCAGTAGGACGGGTTTCTGAAAAGTTGGAGAGACTCTGTCACGTTTAAGAAGGAAGGGAGATATTCTTTGCAGGAATAACCTGGCTATTTGAGTCTAGATGGACCCACTAGCAAGGGCATGTGTTCTTGTAATCCCAGTTCTTGAGCCCAGGTTCCCATAGGGAGCCCAGAATTTTGTAACTGCAATAAAAACACTAAATGTCAGGAAAGATTCTGGATTGCCTGCTAGTGGGAGCAGACTATTTAGTCTATACAGTTGCATCCAACCATTTAAGGAAGCTTCAAAAACTTGTCCAAAAAGGATCCTTTTAGCCAAGTACAACAGTAATTCTTTGCCATCCTTGCTACTCTGTTCTGGTGCACTTTGTAAGTACTGAGGACCCTCACCGATGAAGAAAATGACAAACCTAACTGAATACCATGTAACATATTTGCCAACCCTGAAGAATGCAACTGGGCTTATACTTAATAAAAAATAATCTACAAAAAGGCTGGTTATAGAAAGTGACCATATATTTCTGCAAGTATGTTATTTAAAGTTTATTACCAGGTTGCCAAAGGACCCCATGAAGCTGGTCTTGCTGAGGACGAGAATTATATGCTATCATATTTGAAATAATTGTGCTGATTGAATAAACACACTAATACAGATAATTAAAATATTATTTTTCTTTTATGGAGTAATAAAATTTATTACTTTTTATACTACTTTGCCAAGAAAACAAATAAGAACTTTAATGTCTTTTTTACCACAAAGACGCAAATGTATACCAACTTTTTTCTACAAAGGGATAAAATGGTTTCCCTTAAACTTAAATGGTGCATTTGAGTTTTGTAATTGGGAAATAAACCAAAATATCACTTAAATATCAATTAAAACATCATCTCTTGGGAAAAAAAAAAACCAAAAACACAAAGAATTTTTTTTTTTTCCAAAGGGATTACCCATAAAATATATGTTGGGCTTTTATTATTATTACAAACACACACTAAATATGAAAAATAAGTTTTATTCTAATTGTAAGCAAAATTTCAGAAAACTTAAAGCTTTATATGCAGAGATAGAGCACAGTTTTCAAGGGCATTGTTCCTCGTGAGTAAAGACATTGGCAGTAACTCCAGAACCCTTTATATCCTACACTAGGGAAGCCGGCATCATAGGACTGTGCCAGAGCTGCACAGCCTGGTAACAAGAGCTGCTGATAATTAAAACTACATGAGCTGATCATTTTCACCCAACTTGTATTGGGGTTCTTGGGAAAAGCCTAGTTCTTATCAGTGTGTGCAAGAAGGATATTTCTAAAATGCATTTCCTTTTCTTTAATTTGGTTTTGTTCAAACTGATGCAAAAGCCATTGGAAAATGTTGAAATACCCTGTAAATCAGGACTTCAGCTTCTTCCAGCTGTGGCCTAGACTCAGTTCATTTTAGCAGATTAAAGGTTTAGTCTCTATCATAGGTGGTTGACTCACAACATGAAGTTGCCAATTGATACTCATTGACCAGGAAGGTAATTTAGAGAACTAATTTTGATCTGACATCTAATCTTAGTGATTGATGCTGCCTCCCTGTAGAAGCCACTTAATCTATGGATTTAAAAATACTAAGAAGTTTCCCAACTCTCCCACCCACTAGCAAGTACAGATTATCTAAGGGTTAGTAAACAAGTACAACTTTCAGTGGAGCAATTCCTTAGCGAATTTTTCCAGAGGCAAAATTTATGATCTTCACAGCAGCCATAGAAAGTCACATACTTTTTATGAAATAAAAATCTATTTCAAAATATCACTAAAGCCATGCATAACTGGGCACATTTTTTTTACTTTATCCTACTGAATTATGGCTTCACCTGTTCCTCACCAAACAAGACACCTTCCAATAAATACAGGTATTGTTTTTCAGTAAGAACTCTATGCAAAAAGGGTAAAATGTTTGTTGACAGAGGGAACACACTCCTTCAGTACGAGTCTGGGTGTGGTCAGTAGCATCCATAGTCTGTTGTACTATACAGGAATTCAACACACTTCTGTAATTCCCTTGAACCACTCATTTCTTTCAACCAAGATGTAACTTTAAATGCTAAAATCTTTTTTATACTATAAAATTGTAATTGGTTACATGATCCTTCCTTAGGCCCCTTCACAGTGTACCTCAGGGTTGGGTTCACTGGGGTAAGCAAAGTTCCTCCCTTGCTTTAGCATCACTTGATGCAATCAACTCACAATACCATTTAAACAAGAATGGCCATGAAGCTGCAGAGATCTCTCCTCAATCACTTAGTGATAATTAATCTCAGAAGCATCTATTGCACCTCTCGAACATTTGAGAACAGGCTAGTTATAGTTGGTTAACATTGTAGCAAGACAACTGAAACATAGATCCTTCCTTCTCTCTAGAACATTTTCCTCTAATCATTAGTTTAATGATTTATTGTTAATTTATGATATTCACAAGCTCAAACCTAACTCCCCATTGATACTATATCTCATCATCACTGCATCCAATCCTGTATCTAAGGGAATTCAGCTGAAAAATCTGAGATGGAGAGTTTATATATACTTGTAGATAGAAAGATATTAAAAAAAAATTATGTTCGTTTGTATGTAGATGTAAATATATGAACTGTGTATCTACACATACAAATATTTTGTAAAATTTTAAATTTCAAAAAACACTGCCTTCTTTAAATGTTCAAATAAATGATGTTATCTCTGAACGATGGTACCACTTTTTAATGCTTCTCTTAACTAATATTAAATGTAACTCAAGGCATGTGAACACACAAAGGCCATTATTACTGCATCTGAACATCTGTTGTTGCACCAGCTTTTGGGTATCATTAATTTCCCACTTACAGATTACAAAACATTACATTACCTTTGATGGCTCATCAAAATTATGAGCAATTGTTGTAACCATATCTGCACTCCCAGGATTCTAAACACATCATGTTTTACACAGTCATCAAGGTAACAGAGTAGTACAAAAGTTTTGAAGGAGTATGAGGTTGATCTTCATATACCTGAAGAGTTCTTTTCACGTAGGGAAGAAAAGCATATAAGAAAGATGTTTTAAGTCTTTCTTCTTTGACCAGGTTATTTAATTCATCACCCTATTAAGTTCTATTGTAAATTAGCTGTATTTAACAATGACATTAAATCATTAATTTGATTTTCCCAAGTTCAGCTTGTCCTCTGGGCTGTTAAAGAAATACAAGAAGTGCTCCCTATAAAATTTGCACAAAGCTTCCCAAAGTGAAGTCCCGCTTACACACACATAATGGTGTTGGTCTGGTGTATCTAAGGCACAACTTTTAAAGCCCCCAATGCATAAAGAAGCCTTGAACAAAACATCCTAAGTGCTCATGTATCTACTGGCATACCACATTTACAGTCATAACCACAATTAGCTCTGCCCTTAGCTCCACGGTAAGCTATTGCATATTTAAAAGAGCCACATATATTTGTCACCTTAAATGTACGTTGTCCCGTATCAGCAGCTCTTGTATATCACTCCCTTTCAAACTTCTCTACAGCATTTTTATGTGCCCTGTAATCAGACTAAACAACTTCTCCTGTTTGAGTCTCTGATGGCACATCAGTTTAGCTTGCTCCCCATTTGACTGCAGGCCATCACACCCTAGACCATCCAAACTCCACGCAGGCTGCTTCAGCTCCGGGCTTCTAGCAGGAGTGATCCAATTGGCTCCATTTAACCAGGCATGGCTGACAAGACAGTTTTTTTTCTGGGGGATGCTCCAAGCAGTAGGAATATGTTTTGCATTATTGGCTCTAACATATGGCCTCAGTGCCAGGCTGTGAAATCATGTAAGGCATCGATTCATTATTTCATGAACTTCAAAGTGGAAAAAGCACAAAGATGAATCATAACTATGCCTCAAGACCAAAGTGGTCACACAGGACCTAGAGAAGACGTCAACTGAATGCTATGCAGCGTCTACACAAGTTAGTCTGCACCATTCAGGACTGGGACTCTTGCCCAGGTGCTACCCAAAAAACCAAAATATGCATATGTCATCTTCTCTATGCTTGAATAATTTCTGGGTCTTTTCTTTTTATCCTCCTTAAGTTTGCCAGTTTTCTCTCCCCCTATACTCAGTGCAGGCAGAATGATAGCACCTCTCCCCATGATTGTGTCGGGTGCAGGCTCCTCACCTGGCTCACTACTCTGTCTATCCACAGCACTTCTGAGTGAGGAAATTGTGTGGAGTCTGTTTCTATTGTTTTCAGAGAAAAAAGATTTCAAAACACCTATCAAAGGTGCTTAGACAGAATCTGAGCATCTTTCAGTCCGGGATGGATTTATCTACACAAGTCCCTGTGAAACCATGGAGTGCTATTAACTCTTCTTTCTCTGTCAAGGGAAAGAAAGAACCCACCCCACCAGAACATCTTGCAGGAAGTGGCTTTGAGCTCTTCATCTCTCTGTTGACCCAGGAGGGCATCTGAAGAGCCAGATTAAATTAGCTACCTAACTTCTGAAGGGCTAAAATTATGTGAGAAGACTCCCATTCACTGTTACTTGTATAAACTCATCTAGGAAGAGTCTAATGAACTCCGATTTCCTGTGTCGTAGGTTAATGATTTAGTCCCTAAATTACCTTTATTCTTTGTTTAGTCTCTGACCTTGGCTAGCATTTCTAGCTATTAGCACATTATAAATATTAAGCATTAGCAATACTTTTTTTTGTATTGAAAAATCCTTTCAAAGGCCTTTCAAAAGGTGGTTGACAGATAATAAAAACTGGACCAGGTGAACCTATCCATCCTCCGGTTTTGGCAACACAGTAAGGCAAACCTGCCTTCATAGGTTCATAGGATCATAGAATGATTCAGGTTGAAGGGACCTCAGGAGGTATCTAGCCCAACCTGCTGCTCAAAGCAGGGTCAGCTATGGGTCAGACAAGATTGTTCAAGGATTTATCCAGTTTGGTCTTGATAACCTCCAAGGATGGAGACTGCATGATTCAGTTCAGATATTCAGACCAATAGTCAGAAACAGCACAACTAACTCCATTTGCATAATGACTTGTGTCCACTGTGCCCTAAATCCCTCCTGGTCCAAAAGTCCCACCTCCCCTCCCATTTCCAGGGCAGGCTAGAGGTTGTCCAGGCTGGGCTGTGGCTAACGCAGCCATAGGTGTGCAGGTTGGCTCTAAGTGCTCGTGGCATGGCCACCTGCTGCCAGGCACTACCTATAATGCCTGAGCCATTTGCTTCTATCTCACTGAGCTCTAATTTAAATCGTTCTATTCTACTCAGCTTCCAATTTCTACACAACTTTAGGAATATAATATCTTTCAGACCTCTAGCCTTCTCCAAAATTTCGCTGAAATTTGCTAGTAGATTCAAAAGTTAGGGAAAAGCCGAGAGACTGATAGACTGCAGGAATACATAAAGCTTCATTTCTTTAAGAAACAAGTCTGAAAAAACAATTATTGCATGATTTCTGTATGAGACTCCAGAATCTTGAAGCTGAGAAAAATGTAGAAAACAGAATATTTCCTCAAACCAAGCAGACATTCAAACTTTTTGGCATGAAAATGGCATTATTTCCATTGCAAATTTGCTTCTCAGTGGCATGGAAGTTACATCAGTTTCCGCTGTTATGCAAAGACATTAATCCTACTTTAAATGTCTGTAGGCTTTTTAATCCAGCATCCCCAGTGTGCTTACAATAATTAAGTATGCCATGTAATGCTCCAATGAGCAAAGTAAGATTTGTGGGGAGAGGTAATATCTTTTATGAGACTAACTGATAAAGTCGAGGGATAAATCAAACAAGCTTTCAGGCACACAAGGTGGTTTTTTTCTTTTTTTCAGATTATTCATATAGTTTGACAGTGGCTGTGTGCCTCACACCTTTCTGAAATAACTGCCTTAGACTAATGTGTTAATACTCGACTGAAATTGGGGGTTATTGCATACAGAATGGTGATCAGCCATCCCTTCCAGGTGTCACAGCAGTTTCCATCAAAATATGCATGGAATTTCAGACTATATTTTTTCCCCTACAGACTAATGCACAATTAAGGAACTCAATTAATACCCATGCCCTTCCTAATTGTTCAGGACTATTATGCTTAAAGATAGGAAAGGCAGGCTGAAAGCAATGCAGCATTAAATGGCAGAAATCCTGGAAAGAAAAGGATAAAATATGTACAGCCCGCTATTCTCGAGGCTTCCCACTGCTCTAATGATGCAAAGATCACTGCTGTGGACAATATGAAATTGCAGACAATATACAAGAAGCTCGACTTGGAAATTACAGGTGTATTGAAGATATCTAATCTGTTTAAAAAGTAGCCATAGGCTTTCCAGCTGAATTGGGTAGAAGAACTGGTTGCCTCTACTGCAAAGGAAAAAAGAGACGGGCAGAATCACCTCCCTCAGCCTGGTGGACATGCTTCTCTTGATGCAGCCCATGATACAGTTGGCTTTCTGGGCTGCAAACACACATTGCTGGGTCATGTTGAGCTTCTCATCAACCAGCAACCTGAAGTCCTTCTCCGCAGGGCTGCTCTCAATCCATTCTCCGCTCAGCCTGTATTTCTGCTTGGGATTGCCCCAACACAGGTTCAGGACCTTGCACTTGGCCTTGTTGAACTTCATGGTGTTCTCACAGGCCCACCTCTCAAGCTTGTCAAGGTCCCTCTGGATGGCATCCCTTCCCTCCAGCATGCCAACCGCACCACACAGCTTGGTGTCATCGGCAGACTTTCTGAGGGTGCCCTCAATCCCACTATCCATGTTGCTGACAAAGAAGTTAAACAGTGCTGGTCCCAATACTGATCCCTGAGGAACACCACTCTTCATTGGTCTCCACTTGAACACTGAGTCGTTGACCACAACTCTTTGAATGCGACCATCGAGCCAATTCCTTATTCACCAAGTGGTCCATCCATCAAATCCATGTCTCTCCAAGTTAGAGGCAAGGATGTCATGTGGGACAGTGTCAAATGCTTTGCACAAGTCCAGGTAGATGATGTCAGTTGCTCTTCCCTCATCCACCAACATGTAATCCCATCGTAGAAGGCCACCAACTTTGTCAGGCATGGCTTGCCATTAATGAAACCATGTTGGCTGTCACCAGTTGCCTCCTTATTTTCCATGTGCCCTAGCATAGTTTCCAGAAGGACCTGCTCCATGATCTTGCCAGGCACAGAAGTGAGACCGACTGGCCTGTAGTTCCCCGAGTCTTTCTTTTTTCCCTTTTCAAAAATAGGGGTTATGTTTCCCTTTTTCCAGTCAGTGGGAACTTCCCCGGACTGCCATGACTTCTCAAATATGATGGATAGTGGCTTAGCCACTTCAGCTGCCAGTTCCCTCAGGACCTGTGGATGCATCTCATCAGGTCCCTTGGACTTGTGCACCTTCAGGTTCCTTAGATGGTGTGGAACCTGATCTTCTCCTACAGTAGGCAGTTCTTCATTCTCCCAGTCCCTGCCTTTGCCTTCTGAGACTTAGACGGTGTGGCTGGGGCACTTGCTGGTGAAGACTGAGGCCAAAAAGTCATTGAGTACCTCAGCCTTCTCCATGTCCCAGAATAAGGAAGAAGCCACCATTCTGCTCATGAAATGGTCTTGTCTCTCCCTTACACTTGTCCTGTCTCCATATTTCCTTTTTTTTCCTGACCTGAACTCCAACTCATCTCAGTGTGCCTATGAACTCATGACCCTTTGTGAGTACCTATGGTGGTCTGAGGAAAGAGGGGAGATGTCATGAAGGACAAAGGTGGCAAATGACTGGGAGGAAGAGACAAACGGGATCCCTTCTTGGTGGCCATGCCATCTGAAGAAGATTATGGAAATATGACGTTAGTTCTCAGCAAGTCCTCGTGAATACAGGCTTACAAAGTCTGTTGCTGAGCTGTTATGGTGTTCATTCTGTAGTTAGTGAGCATGGACCACCATCAACCTTCCTGATGCTCAACATACTCCTCACTCCTCCAGTGCACAGTGGTCTAGAGCACCTGGAATGGGATGTTTGCTCCTGCTTCTGACATACAGTGGCTTGTAGGTCTATGCCATGCCTTTGCACAATGAATGTTAAGTCAAGGTCAATACATATGTCTAATAGTGCTTTCTCTCAGAAACATTAAGCTGGAAGGAGCCATTTCATGGACAAGATATCACTCCACACAGAGTGTTGTAGTCCGTCAGTTACTGCTTTATGGCATGGGCTCTGGTGGCAGCAGATCCCCATGTTACGACTGGCTGTTTCAGTGTTTTCTCTTTTCTCATGTAGCAGTCTGGTGTCTCCTCTCCCTTTCCCCAAGCTGCACTGTCTCGGTCCCCAAGCAATCAACACAAAGTGCAGAGATCTAATCTCAACCCTGAGGCCTTGGTACACTACCATAAGCCACAGCCTGCAAATCCAAACTAGCTCCAGACCCAGAAGTGCCAGGTCTGGGACAGCTACTAGCTCTGTCTTTACTAGTGAACATCTGAGAACATCCTAACTGCAGTACCTAAAGGCAACCTAAATACAGCAATTTATCCTGATACACCAACTTACTTACAGTTAGTACCAGGATTTTGAACTTGGCAAAGGTACCTAATCGCTTTCTCACTTATGAAATATTTATCCTTTTAAATCACAAGGATGCCTTTTGGCCTTTATCTCTGAAAGATGTTATTGGAAGTGCCAGCTCCAGGCAGAGCTGAGGGCAGCAAGCAGGGTGTTAGTAGTTGGCAGGAGGGGTGCCTGCCTGTCCCATTTGTTGTGAACAGTTTGTGTCATGGTGTTATAGGAATAGTCTCATTTTACAGTGTGTCACCTGTGGTGGGTTGACCTTAGCTAGATGCCAGGTGCCCACCAAAGCCACTCTATCATTCCCCTCCTCAGGTGGACAGGGGAGAGAAAATACAACTAAATCAGGATAAGGACAGGGAGAGATCACTCAACCAATTACTGTCACTGGCAAAACAGACTCAACTTGGGGAAAAAAGAATTTAATTTATTACCAATCAAATCATAGTAGGATAATGAGAAATAAAACCAAATCTTAAAACAACTTCCCCACACTCCTCCCTTCTTCCTGGGCACAACTTCACTTCCAATTTTCTCTACCTCCTTCCCATCCCAGCAGCACAGGGGGACGGGGAATGGGGGTTGCGGTCAGTTCATCACACATTGTTTCTGCCGCTCCTTCCTTCTCAGGGGCAGGACTCCTCACACTCTTTTCCTGCTCCAGCATGGGTCCTTCCCATGGGCTGCAGTCCTTCAGGCACAGACTGCTTCAGTGTTGGTCCCCCATGGGGTCGCAAGTCCTGGAGAAAACCTGCTCTAGCACGGGCTTCTCTCTCTATGGGTCCACAGGTGGAGATCTGCTCGCCTGTAGACCTCCCTGGGCTGCAGGGGGACAGCCTGCCTCACCATGGTCTTCCCCATGGGCTGCAGGGGAATCTCTGCTCTGGCGCCTGGAGCACCTCCTCCTCCTCCTTCTGCACTGACCTGGGGGTCTGCAGGGCTGTTTCTCTCATATATTCTCACTCCTCTCTCCAGCTGCAGTTGTGCAGGTTTTTTTCCACTACTTAAATCTGTTCTCCCAGAGGCACTACCACCATCACTGATGGGCTCGGCCTTGGCCAGTGGCGGGTCTGTCCTGGAGCTGGCTGGCATTGGCTCTGTCAGACATAGGGGAAGCTTCTGGCAGCTTCTCACAGAAGACACCCCTGTAGCCCCCCTGCTACCTAAACCTTGTCATGCAAACCCAATACATCACTGAATGGTTTGGATTTTACCGTGAGAAAGAAGTTAGTTTATGTCCCATAGGAATTGACTGGTCTGGTTTCTCATTACAAAAATAAGAGGTCTCCTCTGAAAGATCCCTTCATCTAGATGTTTGAATAGATTACAGCTGAATGAATGGAAGGAAAGAGCTGTGCATGCTACAGTGATACAGAAACTTAATAGGTGGGTGGAGCACAAAACAGCAGTAACAAAAAGAGAGAACTTTCTCAATGCTTTTTTACCATTGTGGAGTGATTTCCTAGCTTATTCAAATACCCACAAGGTGTACATAGAAACATTTCTTTGCACTGACACCTTGAGAGATCTATAACTTTCCTTTCACAAGTTTGAATGTCTTGTCACAGCCATTTGATAATTTAGTAGAGAAAATGCCTCAATTGTAGCACCTCTTCCAGCTTGTTTTCTGCTGCAGTGAACTCCAGACCATAACATTCCTCTATGTTACAAGTCTCACAGCACAGCCTTTCACATCTTGCTTGCTTGGGCTTTTTTATTGTTTGGTTAAAGAGCAGCCACATATTTCAGATACTGTTGTAATCTGAAAGGAGATATTTTAAAATGACATAACGTATTCCGTGTGACTTAATGATGGGAAATTGGATTCGGTGCATTTTTAAATTAAATGGATGATTTTATACTTAAAAGGTTGAAAACTCATCCTGGCATATGAAAGCCAAACTACACTTTGTCATCCTCACACACAGAGGGTTGGAACAATCTTCTCAAAAAACTGGAACAATAAAAGTTTTGTGGGAGTGTGCCCAGTAACATAACACCTATCCAATAGTGCACACCAAACCCTGTAAGAAAAACACCCACTGAACTGCATGCTAGAGGACTGACAGATACATTATAGGGCATAGGAATGATGCTGGGAGCGGGGCATAGGTGTCCTCTTCAACCACTGACCTCCAGAATCCAACCCAAAAGTGCTTCGGGTTAGAAAGGACCCTGCCCTTCAGCTGCACCTTCACACTCCAAAGACTCTACTCATCCCTACTTGGTCTACACCGGCTGAAGCCTCTGGCCTGAAGCCCATGCTCCCATCCTTGTGGTCCTTAAATTTTGCTTTTTCTCCTTTGACAATTTTTCCCACAGAGCACAAGATTTCACACAAGCGTTTCAATTTCCCATACCTTAATCATTGTCAAAACGCAATGGGGGAGAATTTCGGGGTCACTACTGAGCGTTTGGTACCCAGGTCCCATGGGAAGTCAGTAGGAATAGGAATGTTACTATACTTTTGACCTTTGAGAATTTTTCCTTCTTTCTTGGTCCTCATAACTATATTGAAACTCACCAAGTGCATAGTGAAGTTCAAAGGAAGAACTTTGTGTTTCTTGGAACCTGAAGATCCTCAAGACAGTGTCTAATTATCATTGCACAGCAATATGAATTGGCAGGATATGTTCCAAACTCTTTAAATATCCAGCCATAATATTTGACCTGATGACTTTGTGCAATGGATTTGACAGTCTAGGCTAACCTATATAAAAAGAGATTTTCACATCTTTTAATTTTGCCATTCTTTTCATTTAATTGACTGACCCTGTTCTCATATTAGGGCATACATTACAAACCTGTCTCCCAGGAGAACCTCAACTCTTGCTGATGTTCCAGTCACAGGTTGTTAGACTTCACCAAGAATATGAAAATACTGGTGGTGTCCCTTCACACTGAACCTGACAATTGCTTTTCTTGAGACTTGCAACACATTAAACAGATTATTTTAAATTTAATTTTCTCTCCTACTGAGATCAGTGTGAGATTTTTTGTCATCATCCATGATAGTTCAATTAGACGCCAATAACAGGAAGCAACATATAGAAAGATTTTGTGCAGACAGTAAATTGCTGGTATTTTTTTATAGCCTGTGCAGAAATTTAACTGACACTCCCCACTGAAGTGTTGGTCATGAGTCAGGATTTTCCAGTTCACTGACCCAAAATGTTCTAATAGAGGGAAAATAATTAAACTCCAAAACAGTTTATTGCCTACTGCTCTGAAGTATGACCCTAATATACAGCAAACAAGAACCTGGCTATAAAGAAGTGTGAATTTCATACTCAAAAAAAAAAAGGAAAACTGGAGTTAATGTGATACTACGGTGTCACTTTAGCCTGAGAATTTTGGGTGGCATTTCTAAGTTATATTGGCCACTTTCAGTGATACAGACGTATATGCTCAGATAAATCCTTGGCACCCTCTGTGTTGTGCAAAATATTTGGCTGGTGACAATTAACCCACTCCAAGAAATGATGTCAGGAAATAAGTAATGTCTAATAAGACGGAAGGCATTTTTGAGCTGAGTTTTTTATAACCCTACTGCCAGGAATGGGCAGTTTTGGTTCCTCCCCTCTGCCCTACATTGATGGATTTATATTATTTATTTTCTTAAACTAAAAGTTCAAGACCATTAAGGAACTGCAGTTCATCTTTAAGATGAATTGCAAACCAGCTGTGCAGTATTTCACATTAATGATCCGGTGCATACTGAACAGCACGCAGAGAAGCAGGATACCAGTTCTCCCTTTGCTAAACACAGCAAAATAGTGCAATCTATAATCCAATTAGCATTGTTAGAAAAGTACAATGATTTCAGTTGTCTCAACTATAAGCTACGAATAACTTTAATCAAGAAATGTAAACCTTCCCAGGCTGAAACTGAGTCGTACACAAATCACAACTTGAAGGCTTACCAGTCAGAGTTCAAAGTTACAGGTCCTCTGTAAACAGTTACCCAGTGAACATTTAAAACACCTGTTATCTGAATTTTAGAGGAGACCACATCTATCACTAGGTAGTTTCATCTTCCAGGAAAAGATAACTGTTATGCTAGGAATTATTTCACCTTTAATGAATTTCCTATTTGAGTTATTAATGTGCATCCAGTGTGGGCTACAACATCATGTGTAACAGCTGAAATCTGGTTTTTAGATGATCAGTGGTTAACAAATAGCGTTTAGACTAATTAATGAGACCTAAGGAAAGGATTGTTTCTTGCCCTGTATCTGGTAGGAGGTGGGATGAAATAGGCTGTAGAGCATATCTTCATGCCCAGGACAGAGCTTTGGCTGCTAAAGTAAGATAATACTGGCCAGGGACTCAAGAAATACCTTTACAGTATGACCATAATGATGTTAAGATCAGACTTATGTTTTTATGCTATTTTGTTTCCAATTAAAACCAGCTAACAACCTACACGAAGTATTAAGATAACGTGAGAGAGGTCTCTTACTTTTAAAAAAAAAAAGTAGACAAGGGAAATGACACTGGTTTTCTGTATTTTTCTTTCTGAATTGAACTATTATTTTGAAAAGGAAATGCATCTGTAAAGCATCGAGCAATCTTTTGTTGTGCACATGTGGCTAGAAGGTCATATAACAATGCTGAGTCTGTAGATTGCTCAAAAGAATGAATACGAGGAGGTAATTCCTGTGGATTTGTGTGTCTGTAAGGCAATGGAAAGAGGGGAAAGTGGGTTTCCTGTTAGGTGCCCCATATCCTTGTATTTCCATTTCTTGAAGTTCACTTGAGAGCTGAGCTGCAATGGTCTGCCAAGAACAACAGAGTGACTCTCATACAACTATTTCTTTTAAGGGCAGTAAAAGGCAAAGGAGTTATTCTTGGCTTTGCAACACAATTGGTTGTTAGTATTTCTAGCATACAGCAGGCCAGGCAGATAACCAGACATTTGACTATTATTAACATCAACTTCTTCCTGTTTCAAATTCTTTTTGGCCCTCCAACAGCAATTTTCTCTTAGATAACAGTGAGAAAATCCCTGACTCTTTCAGATGTACAAGGTCATTTTCTAAGCAGGAGTGTTAACTGGGACTCAGTCAGAAACCAGCTGTCCCTCACAAGGAGGAGTTGCTTATGAAGTCACCAATATGTGGTTGTTTCCACTACGGTTTTACCAGATCATGCTATTGATAACATAGGACTGAACTCCAGCAGCAAAGAGATGTTTTGGAAGAGATGAAGGGTGATGCACAGATTCAGGCACCAAAACCAGACAAAGCAGTACGTGCATTTCAGTTGAAGAGTAGTTCACCATGTGTCTCAGCACTTTGCCAGACCAGGACAATGTCGTGATGCTGATTAGACTTTCCTGGTGGCCTCTGTGGCCAGCCAAGCTATTTTGTTCTTCTTCAAGAAGAATAGTTCAGTGCTGCATGAGACTTCATTGAGGTGTCCATGCCCATGTCCATCTCACAAGCAGGATGCTCTGCAGGAAAAGTTTGTCCTTTCTACACATCAGCCATTTGGCAGCTGAAGTTTCTATTCCCTGTACAGAGTGTTTTAAAGGGAAAGTAGCAACTGAAAACATCTATAGAGGAAAATAAGAAAAGGCTTTCTTCAGAGAAGACTACAAAGGAATATTAAATAGTTTGTGTGAAATAGATTGTGTGGAAAACATAACTAAAACCAAATAATTGTTTCTCTAAAAGTTATGTAAATTCTCTAGTGCTTGCATTGATTGCTGTTTTCATCACACTGCTTTAGCTTTAATAGGTTTGCTTTTCAAGGATTAAATTTCATAGCCCTTTCATTTGACTCTGCTAAGGCGCTGGGAAGCCCAAGCACTGTTCAATAACAGCTCTGGTGCAGTCGTTCACAGTGGCCCACATCCCTCCTTGCCCCACCCCTGACGGCAACCCCCCTGAGAACAATCCTCTTAATACCCCTCTTACCTGAAATGCCCAGCATCCATTATGCAAAAAACCCCTTCTGCTAAAAAGGGATTTATAACCCATTTCTGAACATGGCTCTCCTACAGTAGGAAACTTCTCAGCATCCTCAGGCCAATTGAAGTGCCCTGAATGCCTTATCCAAACCAGAGAGGTCTAATCTCTTTGAAGCCCCCCAAAGAGGTATTTAGAGTACTTGCAGGCAGCACAGCAGGTGTCCCAGGAAAGCTGTGCCACATGTGCTGCTGGTATTTGTTGATGGCATTTATTCTGCAGTAAATTTAATGTTTAGACTCTCTCTCTTCTGACATGCACCTGCACAACGTCCCCTCCCCTTCCCGCAGGATGCATGAAGGGCAGACGCAAAACCAGAGGGCACCTGAGCCTGCGCCAAAGCAGGAGCAGGAGTCCTCTTCAGAGTCCAACCATGATTGCCTGCTTATCACCTGGGGAGCCATCACTCTCCACAAACCGAGCTGACTGTAAACTGCTCCTGACAGTTTTAATTTCTCCAAGGGATGTCTTTATTGGACAGTCTCTCCATATCTCCTATTGACTTATATGAAGGGCATCGCACTTCTGTTTTTTTGTCATGGAGTGGGAAGCTCAGAAAGTACAATGGAGGGACAAAACCGTTTAGATAAAGAAAATGTGAAGATCTTTTTGTAGATAATAAGTTTCTTCAATTAAAAAAAAAAAGAAAAAAAAGGAAGGATAAGGACAAGCCTCTCAAAAAACAGGCTTAAGGCAACTGAGCAGTAAACCAGTGTAATCCCCATTTACACTTCATTATCTTCTCCGGACTTCCTGGTCATACACTTGGGATCAAGCTGACACTCAAAAAGCAGATAGTGAAATGGGGACCACGGCAAAAGGGCTGCTCTGCAGAGCAAAGCAAGAGGGAGGTGTCATCTCCATGAAGGTTTGGTTGATTTGGAAGAGGTGTAGAAGCGTGGAGCAGGTTTCGGTAACCAGAATGAAGATGTGTAGGGCTTATATAAAATACTACAGAGTCTGAAAAACATCTCCCTCCTGCCACAGAGAAATAAAGATACCACCAAGGGTGTATACTACATTAAAAATTAACACAGACAAGTAGTTGATTTCTTCATAGGCTTCAATCAGCTATTTGTGAAATGACAATAATTATACTCTCTCTCCCCTCCTTTTGTCTGCTTCGTCTCTGGGGTCATGTATTGCCCTCTTTATTGTGGTTTACTTACTTTATGTAAGTCCTTGTTTCTCCTGGGGAGCCCAAAAAAGGCTTTTTTTATGTGGGAAAGGTGTTAACGCTGAGCAAAACATGAACACGATCCTTTGCTGTGGAAGGGAAGATTTTTCTTTCTGCAGGCAAAGGTTCATTTATGTACGTGCCATTCACCTACAGAACAGCAAGAGAACATGAGCAATGGAGGTCAGTTTTGTGGCCGTGCTCCTCTCCCAGGCACACCTGCCAACAGCGTACTTCAAAAGGAGGGGCTGCATTCCATGAGAACTTCTCTTTAGATCATGAGTAATTTCTCTTAATTTGGAATTTCACAGATGTTTGCTCTGGAGACTAAATGTTCCAAAAATACAAAGGTCCAAGAAAATATTGAAGATCAAATTAAGACAAGTGAGTAGGACTCAAGTTTAAGTTCAACATGACGTCCTGCAGCAGAACCAAGAGGCGTAATGGAGGAAAAATGAAAAATGCAGAGAAACTTTCTCATGCCATGAAAAAGGAGTAAAACCAGAACAATTCCTACTTTCACATTTTCTGTTAAAGGAGCTCTGTTGGATGGCATTAACTAACACAAGTAGCTGACATTTTAAAGTATACATGTAGTTGTAACTTCTGAGGTTTTTTAGATGCTTCAATGAAAGATGGGCTGGAAGGGATTGAGGATAAGTCGAGTAGGAGCACAAAACTGGTCGTGACGCAACTCGTTACACACTTAGCATCGACTGCTCTGTCACATTAAATCTGTTACACAGCAGAGGCAACAACTGTCCTGTCATACTGCATATGTCTAACTGAACAAAAACATTGCCAGTAAGCTAATACTGGCTGCTTTGATTCTGGGATCATCTAAAGAATAGAAGGAGAATTTGTGAATTTGAAGCTGCTCTTCGTGACATCCATTTGATCTTGGATGTGAAGAAAATCTGGTCATTAGTCTGGACTCCATGACCTCCATGTAGGTTTGGAATTTGTTAAACAGTTCATCCATACACAAACTGTGTAGTTCGCTTTCTACAGCAAACATCTCCCTTCCTAAAGGAGTGGGAGTCCATAAAAATTTCAGTAAAAAATATCAGTAATTTCTATAGGTACTTTATGATATAAGCACCATTTGCTTTCTGGCCCTGGGAATACAGTTGATTGAGTGAACCTTTAAATCTCTTTCTTACCTAAATCTGCTGCAGTCCCTTGCAGATAGTCCATGAATTTTAGTAGGTGTTGGATTAGCTCCTAAGGGACTAATTTCCCAAGCAGTAAAAGATGCAATGCTGATTTGTGTGGGAAACAGGCTGCCCAGGTGGATGAGTGTTGTTTTGTTATACTACCAGAAGTCTCTATACTACATTGATCCATGGTGACGAGATGGTTGTAGGAGGCAAGAAGAGGGGACGACAACCCCCCTTGCCTTACCAACTATAATCACAGATAAAGCTTTCCAACCTGATTTTCATGATATCTTGGGCCAAACCCTGCAATCCTTGCCTAGTTAGCATTCAGCCAGACCTCTCACTGAAATGAGAGGAACCTCTAGATAAGAAAATGCAAAGTCAGGCTGGCGAGCCAATTGCCTTCTAACCACATTTTCTTACTGAAATCAACTCCTCGCTTCGCTTACGTGACAGATGGCATGGGGCACTCGTGTCAGCACACAGCAGGGAAGACAGCTGGAAGTTTGCACAGCGTGTTCCCGTCTTCCTCGGTCCTTCATGGTTGGGGAGAGATGTGTTTTCAATGCTACTGCAACGGAGTCCTGTAACAAAGGCAGACAATACGGTCCTGGGTACAGGGTGCTGGATTTGACCTGTCAGCCCCCTTTCAGCTAGTTAAAAATTTGGTGAATGCATCACCTGTGAGAACTGGGCAGATGGCAAATTTTACTATTTCAATTTGTCTTATATTTCATTATCCCCTTAACTTTTTAATTTGACTGCTCTAATAAAATAATCAAATTTTATGAAGGTTGTTTTTCTGCTGGGTAGGCAAACATCACAGATATCAAAATGTAATACAAAGGCAAATACTCAGGATCATCAAGACACCCTGTATCCATAGTGATTCATTTATAATGCATTAAAGTTATAGTGCTTTAGGCTAGTTTAACTGTTCAAACACATTAAGAGGAGTGCTTCACATAACTCCATCTTGGGAACAGAGAGATATTTCAGAAAGTGATGTGTTCAGGGAGCTTAAAAAGCAAAATTTGTTGTCATGAATGGTTTTAATAGATGATCTGAGATTTAGGCATCCTGGAGGCAAAGCTCATTTAGTCTTCCAACCATTTTGTCATGTTTACTGTTCAAATTTCTTGAAAAAAATATCAAGAATAATTGGGGAGGGGGGACATTTCTTGCTAAAGCCTGTGTTTTTTATTTTCCAACATACAAGCTAAATACCTGGTGGAGACAAGGAACAAATCTTTGCCTTTATGGTCTCTGAAAAAGGAAAATAATTTTGTAGTAATTTTTGCTCCCTTCTTTTGGTGGCGGTATTTATTAACAGGCTAGGAACCCTGATGGACCCAGACAAAGCTTAATAATGTCTGACAAACCATTCATGGTAAAACTGGTTAATGTCACCTTCTTAGCTCAGATGTTTTAACTTTACTTGCCCCTTAGCCCATTATGTCAAAGAGGTAACAATAAATGCTTGGGAAAGAAAAATTAGCTTTATTTCTGTGTTCAAATGGAAGAAAGCAACACAATAAGCAAAACCAGTCCATTTTCTTTGCACTGTATAAAGCAGAAAGTCTTCTTTTTCCAGCAAAACTCAGTATTAGATAGACAGAGTAATCCCACAGCGTTTACTGCAGGAAAACTGTCCACAGGGCTGGAGATCCCTAATGCACAGGAAAAGTCACGAACTTGATTACGTAGATGTAAATGATACTGGAAAGCCTTTGCAGGTTCAATGAATTCCACTATTTCTGTCACATAGGATTCCTTGCCAGATGTGTATGGAAATTGCAATTAAAGACAGCCAAAAATATCTCAAATTTCTAGTCTTAACTGTGTTGTCTTCAAAGATGGGAGGGGGGAAGATAGAAAAGACAAAAACGGTGAATGTACAATAGACACTATGAACTTTAGCTTCTAATTTTTCTGCCTGTCCTTGTGGGAAGAGCTTTCAAAGGAAATTGCCCTACTAAAAATATTTTATGCCACAGTGTATTGTAAACAATTGAAACAGATTGTAAGATACCAAAATCATTGTAGTAAAGAGCATATTAGACATCCTATTTTTACCATGGATAATTTCGATATTAATAAATGGCAAAAGTAAGTAATTACTATGGTAATTAAGTAACTGTTGCAATATTAAAGTCAGGTGCAACCAAAAGAAGGCATCCTAAGACTACCACAGATTTAAAACCTGTATTAAATATTATTTTTCTTTGATTGCCAGACTTATATTATTTCCCTTTGCAGGAAAACATAATCTAAGTAAACAGGCTGTGGTTTTCAACCAGAGACACCATTATCTTCAATCAAAATAATATTTCACCTAATTACAGGAAAAACATAAATAAAATTCCTGTCCAATCTTACGCTGTCTTTCCAGAAATACAGTACAAATACCATGTTCTAACTGTGAAGTTTATTTCCTCTAGATTTTGATGTGTGGTTATTTTCTCACGTATCTTATACTTGGAGTTGGGCTGAGCAGAGATCTAAGGCTCTGATGATGAGATTAAATTCATGAGGAAGCAAACGGCTTGTTCCATTTAGAGGCTTTTATAATCCCTTTTCTGTATCATAGTGGGAAGGCAGAAACTTAACTTTTGGGGCTTTGTGACCTGTTCATTGGTAGAACTCTCTCCCAGCTCATCTTATTAACTGCTTTATGTGAATTAATAACACATACACATTAGAGCCAAAATCTAGCTTTTGCTTTGTGGCAGGAATTTCTCAGAATACCTTTTTTTTCACCTAACCCACTTTTCTGAGGTAACCCTTCAGTTTTCTCAGGGGTTTATAGAAGGTGAAACTGTTTCAAATAGGTCAAATACCTTTATTCTCTCTACAACTATTTTTAAACTTACTTCTTTACAATTTTATGTAAGTAGCCCTTGAAGATGATACGACTTTTTGTCAGAGCCTTTCTTTTCTGAAGTAGTGCCTGTAACCAAGAAAAGCTACCAAATTAATATCCATGTTTACTCCTAAAGCAGTTATGTGAGTAACTCTACAGCATTTTATGACTGTGCCATATGTACATAAAGTTATTATATATTCAGTTAAATATCAGGAAGTGAAGATATATAACACTTCCAAGAGCACAGCTCAGAAAAGTATGTTCTAATTCTTAAAGTTCACTAATTTTCCCATCTCTGTGAGGACACATTACATGATGGAATTAACCAATCTGAAAGAACCCTTCCTCATGACTCTCTGGGTGTAAAGGTTTAAACTCTTAAAAAACCCAATTATTTTTAACAAGACTTTTAGGTGTTTACACTGCTCCAATAAATGAGCCTGCACTGGGGTCTCAGCTTCCACTTGGCTGCTTCTAGCACCCAAACTCATTTGTCCTGAACCAGCTGCACATTGAAGTGTAGACTGCACTCCAGGTAATAAGAAGACATGAGGGAAAAGGAGTAGTTTTGTGACTTGTTTTTATGGCTAGTGATAATATTCATTATGTAGAAGTCCCTCTGAAGCATCCTGAGTAAAGTGTTCATAAATATTTTAATTTTCTTAGGTAGCAGTTTTCTAAAACAATTTTTTCTCCCAAAGGTAAGATCGTATCTATGATATCTTCTGTCTGTCCATGAAATTTGTCTTGTTCTTTGATAAAACCAAGCGACAACAACTTCAGGTTTGTTTGCCTCCTGACCAAATATGTCAAGATTTATGACCTGACATTTGCAGTCTACTTGCAACCTTGAAAATAACTGTTTCTGTTAAAGATTTTGTATAAACCACAAAACATAAAAAATGGTTATGATGTGCATTTTTCAAAACATGTAATGAAAAAAATAGTAAAGAAAGTTAGAGCACAGTTAGATTCTATAAAAACTGCTTTTTAGAGTCTTTCCTCAACACACTTTGCTGTAATAAATACTGTTTTATGACCAAAGAAACGTTACCCTTCTAGTCATTTGGATTGTTCCTGTGAGACAGCTGAAAATTTCTATAATATCTCAACAGTTAATGAAACAAGCAACAAAACCTTATAAGTATGCAAGTTACTCAATTTTCAAACATTATGTATGTATTTTAATTTTTTTTACACTGCATAAAGGTTCCAGTAAGACTGCAATGACCTAACAAGTAAGACCAAATTATAATAGGGTAGTTACTTGGTTTTGTGATGTAACTGAGTTCAGTTCCTGGGAGATGAATCAAGCCAAGGAAGAAATCTTTTCATTGAAATTGTTTCACTGCAGTGAAGCAGCAGAAGGCTCAAAGGGTGTTGTATCTTTATTTTATTCTCAATGACACAAGCAGCAAGACCCTGAAGATTTCATGCGGGCCACAGGATAAAGAGGGTAACTGGGGAACCTTGTAAGAGAACAAGGTTGTTCCAGGGCTCACCAAAATGTTCCCCCACAAATGTCCATGTCATCAAAGCTCCTGCCTGGGACCATTGTGGACAAGCTCTGTGGAAGAGTTAGTTGATTGAATGGATTTGTGGACTGTGTTCTCACCTCTTTCCAGGTCATTGCTGAGATATTCTAAAGAGTCATATTGCCAAAAACGTTGCCTGTCTGTGTGTAAAGAATAGCGTCTTGTCCAGGGCTGTCAGTCCAGTGCTTTCCATGAACATGGTATGTGATTGCTTTACAATAACAAAAAATTGAATTTGGGCTTCGCCAAGTACTTTCATATTCCTTGTAATACATATTTAGACACAAACCAACTTGTTGGCTCTGCCTTTCTTTCCAGCCTTACCTCTTCTGGACATGTAGTCACATGCAGATATGGGGATAAGTACTGTGATGAAGGCAGGGTGGAGATGGTTACCAGATCGCAGCAGTCATGCTCAGGGTGTACTCATGGACTTGACTTAAACTGAAAGAGCCAATGAGATGTTCGCCAGTCACAGAGCAAATGATTAAGCAGAAATAGGTTGATTCATTCTACCAGCCTATTGTATCTGTTTCTTTCATGCTATATGGGGTGATTACACACCATAAAGAAAAAGGGTAAACCAGAATATTGTGATCTAATAATTGTCTGATATGTCCAGTAAACAGAAGCTGTAACACAGAGATGTCTTACTCAGCTTAGTTTTAGGGAGGAAAGAATGCAACACACCCAAATAAGAGGCATCAGCACTGATTTGAAGGAGCATAACACAGTCTGAGCAGGGAAAAAAAATATTTTAGAGTTGTCTGGAGATGTGAATCCAAACAATTTGCCATGATCTGCTGCCTTTCAGTGACAAACTCAAATTTGAGGGCAAGTCCACCTGTTTTGATTTCCATGAGGGGAAGGTTCAATCCCATAGCTGGAACTTAAATGAAGGCAGGATTTATATTGTTATTGCAGATAATAAATGATTTGGTCATTTTTGCGAAGACTCATTTTGCAGCTGGTGAACACTCCTAAGCATGGCTGCAGAACCTCTAACTTGCTCGCAGGCCTATTTTGCAAAGGGGACTGTTGACGAGGGACTGGGCTGTGGTACAACAAGAATTCAGAAAGTGTAGCTGAATTTATGACTGCAGGGTCTGAGTTTTTTAAAAGACGCAGCCATCTCGCTTGGTACCAGGCCAGACTTATCCCTGTATTACTCCATTGATTTAAACCCACACACACATTTGATTCACTGTTTTTAATGAGGCTAGGTTTTTTTCTGGAATATTTACTGCTGCAGTCGTCATCTGAGGCCCAGGAGGAATGTGCCCGGTGTTGGGAACAGTACAGGACATGTTGGGTTCAGCCGGGATGACTCTGTGTTGGCGGCTTACTGAGTGGTCTCATGTCTCCTTGCTGTTGCGTTCAGCTTCGTCCCTTGGGAGTTGTGGCTTAAGTGGGAGTTTTTAGAGACGTTGCCATTGCTATGAATGATCACAGCTGTCACTGACAGAGTGCGAGGGGAAACCAGCCTAGTGTCAAAGAAACGTGATCTCATGCTTTGGCCTTTTAGCTGGTAGCCTGTGGATGCTGAGAGAAGTAGAAGATGAAGGGCATGGGTTGGGTTAAGTCATAGCACTGTCAGATTAGTTTGTCATCCTCTCAGATACCCAGCTGGATGCGTCAGACTGTTTTCACCAGATTTTGTATCAGGAAAAATTATACAGTCCTGACTGGATGGGATTCAAAGCATTTTCATGTTTCTCTGCAGATATGGGTCCACTTTGCTTGCTGGGACTATGTTGGAATAACCCAGCTACAACAGCCTGCAGCAGCTTTTGGTGCTGGTGGTGATGATGACTCCTTTAATGCCTTCCATGTTCACCTTTTAGAAACTGAAGGGCTGAAGTGCTCTGGTGTAACTACTCTGAGGATATTCGCGGGTTAGTGAGCTGTGGTTTAATTACTCAGATTGAACAATCTAAAGATTGCTCCTAGTCGTAAACTCCTGCAAACAATATGATAACTCACAAGCTACAGGGAGCCAAAAACAGCCTAACTGGTCACCTTATAAATTTTTAAGAAATTTGTTCCAATTGATTTATTTGTGAACACTAAAAGCTCTTTGTGATGGAGAGACGTAGGCAGAAGAAATGTGGTTCACATCCTACTCCTGCCCTGGTGCAAATCATGTCTACACCATCATAAGTTAATCCTACAGGTATAAATGAAGGTGAAATCAAGTTAGTGGACTAGATTATTCTCAAATGTATCAAAATTCACCTTGAACAAGTTTGAACAATGAACATATGTTAATAAATGTGCTGCATTCTCGAGAAGACTGCAAATATTATTTTCCCTAGAAAATTCTTATTTCAAAATTTTATTCAGGAAGAATTCATAAAATATTGAAAAGTAGTGTTCTTTCCTCATACTCTTCCTTCTTTCTTTTCTTATTTTTCTCAGAGAAAAAAAAAAAAAGGATATGTAAAATTGTGAAAGTACATATATAGAAACCTTTCATCAGGAAACATTGCTACATTTGTTTATGTGCTCAAAAGAAATCTGTAACTGGGGACTCAAACACTTTTGAAAACTCAAAGCTTTCTTACATAGATTTTATAAAAAGTCCAAATCAAATAAGAGTCATGGAAAAGTTGTATTTGGCAAAATACTCTTTTCTGACAAGATGTGTTTTCTTAGGAAAATGGTGAATCATCTTTAATGTTTTGTGAGATGTTGACCTCACTGGTGATGCCACACATACAGTCACTTTTCTCCTCATTCACTAAGGAAGCCATCATTTTATTTATTGCTGTGATTAGAGGTGATATGTTGTTATTTTTCAAAGCCCAATTTCTAGAACTTTATAGTTCTCTTAATTTCAGAGTTCAGCATAAAAACATGAATACCAAGGGCTACAGAACTAAAAGACAACTGTTAAGGAGAGGAAAAAAAAAGACAGAAAAGACATGTTGCACAAGAGTAGTCTAGATTTACCAGATATACCCTAGGGACTAAATTAATTTCAGATATCTTCCAGTCAGATTTCTAATCCCCACGATTCACAAGTGAAGAGATAGAGAGAACCCACAGGGGCATGCACAGCCTGGCTCCCTTTCCCAGGTGGAATTACAGGCTTGTCCTGACCTTGGACACTACTTGTGGGGCTCAGATCTCCCCTAACGTGTGGAGGGCATCCCCCTCCCGGCTGGTACAGCTGCCTCCATCTATGATTCATATTTTTGAAAAATCACATTGTGAAGGACAGAGGTACTGCAGAGTCATTGCTCATTGTACAGTCAAGCAAACTTTGACAGGAGACAGTAAGACAATAATGATGATGGATATTGATGATAATGAAGACAATGATTACAAATTAACACATGTCCCCGGATTTTACTAAGCCCTTAGGCACCTAAAGCCTAGGAACTCTTTTCTAACATGGAGGGGAGGCGGGGAGTTGAGAAACTCATGTTTGGCTAACCAAGAAATCTGCTGATTAATTCACCATCTTTGCTGTACAAGAAGCCCAGAAAAAATCAGTGAGTAGTGCAGAAGCTGAAAAGCCAACAGTGGATCTCAGAAAAGCATGATCTGATAAATCACACCACCTAAAACTCTAAACTCCAGTCAACTTCATTGTGCATTAAAGTTTTCCAATCCTTTCTCAACTCCAGTTATTCCTTTCAGTTCAGTTCACCATACAGAAAATGGTGAAGAGATGGACTTTTTTACATACCAAACATCTTCTGATTTTGATTAGAGCATCATCTACCTGTGTTCCTTTTTCAGAGCATCCCAGTCCATCCTAGTTTCTGAAAATTACTTTGAAGAGAACAAAAAAATTATTCCAGAATTTTCAACATAGTCCAAGTTTAGGAGTACAGGTTTTTAGCTGTAGGAGTGATTTATCAGACTGAATACGGAGGTAGGCTCTTGTGCAAGGAACGTCTCACAGCATGGCATCCTTGCCCAAGCTTCAGGATGAGAGTATAAAATTTGTACTCAATTCTGTCTCTCATTTTTATTCAGATGATGAATAGGAAGTCAACACTATATGCAGTGCTGCAGGGTGTCTTCCTAATAAGACTATTTGTATCCAGAAGTGCAGATAAACTAAACCTCCGTTAACCAGATCTGGTTATAATCCCTCCCAATGGGCACTCAACCTATTTCAAAAGAAGTAGTGCTGTAACTTGTTAATTTAGTTAAAAAAGAGCAATAAAGCTGTCTGCTTAAGAAGACAAAGCACAGCTAATGATCTCTGCGTGCTGTATTCCTGAAGTTTTCTGGACTCCCATAAGCCTCACTGCATCAGCCCCACTCATTTCATATTCCAGGGCTGGTCTTTAGACTCAGATACTCCATATACCTGCATGGTTCACAACTGAACATCCAGTTTTCTCTTCATTGAAATGGTTTTATTTATTTTTCATGTTTCATTAACTTTTGTGCAAGTGGATGGAAAAGACTTCAAAATAAGAAATATTTCAAACAACTACTGTCTGCTTCTGAGCCTGAACTCACTTCTATGTACGTAGCGCTCTCTGTCCTCTAAGAAAAGATCTATTTTTATGGTTTATATTTTCTTTATGGAGCACAGTGATCAAAATAGACCTGTATATTTAAGTATGCCTTAAGGATGCACAGTAGCCTTTACAACAGCTGTGAAACAGGATAGAAATAGGATTCTTTGTGTTGCACAGTGGTTTTTTTTATTCCCAGCATCTCTAATGTCCCATTTTGACCCTTGATAATGACCTTGCTTACTCCATCACTTAAGACAATAGCTTCTGTTAGTGTAACAGTAGTATTATAGCTCATGAACTCACAACACTTTCAAGTATAGGGAGAGTTGTCCCCCAGTTCTAGCACAAAGCCGATGGAAAGCAACTGTGCTGTTAGTCTGTTATTTGATTGCTTCCTAGCAATTCTTTCTAAATCCGAGTTGCTTCAGAAGTAATTTAAAGCAGCATTATATGTGTCAGTACTTCTTAGAAAGTTGTTTAGTTTATGGCTGAAATATACGATGAACACGGATTTAGAAAGAGGCCAAATCCTCAGTTATACAATGATGAATGAAGAATCTGGTCAAGTAATGAACCTCCTCAGGACAACTGTTCTCTCTAATTTTGTTGTGAATTCCACCACTGTTGCATATACATATTTAAACTCTTCTTTAAATGTTTTCTGTTTCAAAAAAAAAAAAAAAAGCTTTACCAAGTTTCCATTTAAAAATCAAACACCTAATAGAGTATTGCATTTCAAGTGCCTGATTGTTGTCTCAGATCAGGTTTTTGCTGTGAATAATAAAGACCCAAGGAGATTTAACTGTAACATTATCCCTGTCAATTTGAAGTTTATTTGCCTGCAGGTCTATGACAGATACAGTTATATCTCACTGGATCCTGAGGTTTTATGAGTGACTTCTGAATTTAAAAAAAACTCAAGCAACTATTTTAAGCACCAGTTGGGTTTTTCTTAGACTGCTTTTTATAGGGCAAAAATCATGGGGTTTGGTTATTTCAAGAGTTTACTTTTAAAAATAACTGTCAGTGTAATTTGGGTAGCTTTGCATTTTAGAGTTATACTGCACTAACTATTTTGGATCCTTCTCTGCTGTAGTTTTGGGTGTTGAAGTTATTTATGAGATGATGCTAACACTATGGAGAGATAGAAAAGTTCCCAGTCTGACCCTAATCCAACATAAATCAAGAGCAGCTCCTGCTAAAGCTCATTATGAGATTGGTGAAACAGAGAGCAGATTCCAGCCCAGTATGACTCCTCTTAAACAATGCATTTTGCTGAAGTGCAGAAGCACTTTTAATGGCTTTGGATAACCATTCATCTGAGCAGTGTGATTCATGGCTCTGTCAAATGTGGTGTCATGCCATCCTTCCCCAAATTTATTTCTATTTTGTTATTTTTTTATAAAGACCAATGTAGCATTTTAATAGGAATTGGCTCATGAGTAAGAAAGGAAAGATGTTTTCTGTGAGGATATTTAGGTGAAAGTTTGGGACAAATTCTTGTCTGAGTCCGCTTATTCAGCCCACACCAGATACAAATGAGCATGAGAGCTGTCCTTGGGTGAATATGAATTTACATTACAGCTCACGTGGTCTGGAGTCTACATGCAGTTACACCTGCCTGTCTGTGAGATATCGTGTCAGCACTGAGAAAGAAAATGTTTTATAGTCCACACTTGCAATCTTTTAAATTTTTCTGAAGGAAGGAGAGGTCTTCAGGAGCTGTCAGAAGACAAGGTATTTGGCTAACTCCAGGGGGGACTGCACTGAAGTCTGGTCTGCCTGATTCAGTGTAAGAAAAGGAATTTCTCCTAATAGGAATATTCTATAACAATGTTGTAAGCATAAGAATCATTTCTATTCTCTGATCAATTTCTAATATGACCACAAGTCTTGTCCTGGACTAGAGAAACATTTTTTCAAAAAACCTTCTGTAGAAACTAGTGCAGTTCCCAAAAGGTGTGGTTTTGATATAAAGGCATTTTGTCTGAAAGTTATGAGCAGCTGCAGTTTGGGATACCAAGTCAGAACCAACACTTTCCACAGGAGATCAGAGATTAATATCTTCATTGATCTAAGTGATGGGACAGACAACACCCTCAGGAAGTTTGCAGATGACACAACCTGGGAGGAGCAGCTGATATGCCAGAGGGTTGTGCTGCCATCCAGAGGGACCTCCTTGACAGGCTGGAAAAATGGCCAAATAGGAACTTCATAAAGTTCAACAAGATGTGCAAAGTCCTTCACCTGAGGAAGAACAACTCCATGCACCAATATATGCTGGGGGTCACCGACCTGGAAAGCAGCTTGGCAGAAAAAGAGCTGGGGGTCCTGGTGGACACCAAGTTGAAAGTGAGCTAGCAATGTGCCCTCGCTGCAAAGAAGACTAATTGTATCTTTGGCTGCATTAGACAATGTATTGTCCGCAGGTCGAGGGAGGTGATCCTTCCCCTCTACTCAGCGCTGGTGAGGCCACATGTGGAGCACTGTGTCCAGTTCTGGGCTTCCCAGTACAAGAGAGGCTTGGACATACTGAAGAGAGGCCAGCAAAGGGCTACAAAGATGATGAAGGGGCTGGGGCATCTCTCCTATGACGAAAGGCTGAGAGACCTGGATCTGTTCAACCTGGAGAAGAAAAGGCTCGGGGAGTGGGGGGAGGAAATCTTATAAATGTATGTAAATATCTGAAGGGAGAGTGCAAAGAAGAAGGGGCCAGGCCCTTTTTAGTGGTGCCCAGTGACAGGACAAGAGAGAACGGGCACAAACAGAAACACAGAGATTCCTTCTGAACATCAGGAAACACTTTTTACTGTGAGTGAGACCGAGCGCTGGCACAGGTTGCCCAGAGATGTTGTGGAGTCTCCATCCTTGGAGATGTTCATAAGCTGTCTGAGTGTGATCTGGGGTAACTCACTCTAGGTGGCCCTGCTTGAGCAGAGTGGCTGGACAAGGTGACCTCAGAGGTCCTTTCCAACTTCAGCCATTCTGCGAATTTGTGAGATGTGAATCCCTGATGAGCCAAGGACATTTAGATCAAATCAAAGCTGCCATACGGTCCTCAACCAGGTGACACGTGGTGGGAGTTTCAGTGTCAGAGGTGCCGAGCACTGTGTCATCCTGACTATTGCACGAAGGAGTGCCTTTCTCACTGCTCTACAGGCGTGTAGGTGTTTTTCTCTATGGCATGCAGAAAGAAAAGAGAGAAGAGACTGCATGTGTGGATATGAGCTGCTGTTCTTAGAAAGATGTAATACTGCTTGATGTGAAAACAGGTCCTTCAGCCAGGTACTTGGGCAAAGCAAACCAAATGGAGGTGATCTCAGATACGCCTAGTCCTGGCAAGGTGGCTGTCATTTATTATTCAGAGATGTACAAAGTCTAGTTTCCTTATTGCTGGACTTTTGCGTCCAGACTTCCCTCCACAGCCTATCCACAGAGGCTCAGCCAAATATCAATTTAATGTACTCCATGACCAGTGTTGGGATTACATCTATTCACGGCTGTGTTTTCCCAGGCTCCAACTGTGCTTCCTTAGTTGCGCAGACGGACAACTATTCCTCTTCTGTTGTATGTCCTGCAGGGACAGGTTTTGATTCACCTAACAGTCCAAGTACAAATCAGATCAATGGTCTGTTTTGACCAATATTCTGTTTCCATCTGTGGGCAGTGCAAGAAGTTTTCGTCAGATCTGCTAATTCCTCCAGATTCCTTTATCAGGGCAATTCTACATGGTCCTGGACAGCAGATGAATATGCCATGCAGCCAGAAGTAGTTACCATTTACAGGATGATAGCTTTTCACTCTGCAGAAGATACACTGTCAACTAAATTTACAGAAACTGAAGTTAAACAAGCTCCCCATTCATGCAAAAACTAGCTGTTTCATCAGTTTAAAATTTCACATTATAGAACTATCTCAAATGAATGGGAGGATTAGATTCTAATCCTCACAAATACTTCTATAAACACATAATGGGTTGCATCCATGGGTGCTTTGGTTTGGAGCTGAAAAAAAAAGTCAACAGAAAATGTCTGCTTTTCTCAAAACCACTCTATTTTCAGCAGGAAACTAGTAGTTTATTACAAGGAATTTATTTTTTTTAAAAATTTGAATAAAGAAATTGCTCAAAGTGTTGATTAAAACCACCTAAAGGAAAATACCTCTTTTTTTTACCAGTTCAATCAGGCACTCTGGGGCACAGTTCATATCCTCCAAATTTCAGTCATCTGAGCTAATCAGCAACATTTGCTTGGTAGGCAGTAGAGAGAGATTATCTCCTCTACAGTTTGTCCCATTTAGACACAGCTTAAGGATAATGGTGTGACTCACATTCTGGAAACACCTATTTTTCCACTGATGACAGAGGGAAGCTGGGTGAATTGTAAACTAGACCCCAAATTTTTAGAAGTCTTAAACTAAGTGAAGCAAATCCCACTCTTAAGTGTGGTATATTTAAAGTCTGAATTACATTAGTAATGTTTTACAGTCCTTTTTATGTCTTAATTATATTTATTTTCAAAGGAAAACTAAATCAGCACAGATTATTGTAGGATGCTGATGACAGTGGAACAATGTCCCTCTCCTTCCGTCTTTTATCTGCCTCCAAAGGCACCAACAGTAAAATTCCTGCTGCAGTCATAACAGAAGCTAAACATGCATAAACTCGGTATGGCTGTGTAAACAAAAAGACTTGCAGCATTATAATGAGCAAAAATTTTTTTTTTTTTTTTTCCTGGAGCTATGCAAGGTAATTCTGAATTTACAAATCTTCTGGTATCCTCATACAGTCTAATGTCCTCTATGCTTCTTATCACTGTTAATGGGGAAGCTGGAAAACGCTTTACCCACCAGTGAACAGTATCCTTTCAAGCACTTTTCTGTCTTTACAATAATTTAATGCTCTTTGCCTTTTAGATGGGATTATCATCTCATAAGCATTGCAACCATCATCATTTCTCACCCAAAGCTTGCTGTATAGTCCAGCCTTATTTTCCAGGCTGGGGTCAAACAGTGCCAGGATGGTCTTCAGTTGAAGCAGCCACCCAAGCCAAGCTGTGCCCATGAGAACAGCTCAGCAACCTGGCAAGGCTGGAGATGGAAAAGGGCAGTCACACGGTGTAAGAGCTATAGAAACACCCGCTTAAAAGTAAAGAAGGGCAATTTTGCATATTTCAGTGGTGCAAGGCAGAAAGGTGGAAAATGCTACATCTTAAAACTTGGACTTAGAGGGCCCATACCTCAAGATTTTAAAATGAAGGGAACCCTATGCAAGGGGTGAAAGGATTCTCTGTTACATGCCCAGAGGCACCAGACTTGCTATGTATGCAATACAACCACTGATATATGGACCAGACGTCCATCCCCTGTGCTCTGGTTCTCCCAGACTTTTACTCGGTCTTGTGTGGGAGACAGGGGGAGGAGAAGAGAAACTGTTTGCTAATGACTGTGAAAACAACCTAGCACAGTGTTGAATACCCCCTTCCCCATCCTCTCTTTTTTTTAACACCGAAGAAAGCCTGATTATGTTAACTCAGCTATGCATATGAAACTGTCCATCGTGTTCTCACATGTTTGGGTTTTTTTTTGTGGAGGAAGGAGCCTATAAATAGCATGGCTCTAAGCTGCCGCTGTAAACAGTCTCGTAAAACACAGGCTGTTTGTAAAGCAGTGCAGAACGGGCTGTGCAGATGTGCTGCCTGTGTGTTGCCTGTGCTGACTGAGGGGCTGCAGTAGGGAATTCACTCTATCACTTCATTATAAAAACTCCCTCCTCATATATCGTCTTCTTCCATGCTTACGGGCTGTACGCAGTTCTGGTTTTCATTTACATACAAGCTACGCTATTTTACAGGCTATGCAGCGCTGGCATCAGCTGCGCTGTTCATGTTGACCCCAAAAACTTATAAAACCTGCCATTTTTGAGCAACTAGTGCTTTGAGGCAAATTTACTAGGAGATAGTTTAAAAGTCAACTCCAAACAATCTTTTTCCGTACACTTGGAAATCTATTCGGTGTGATGGATATTGATGACATTAATTCACTACTAAGGCTTCCCAGCAATTTTTAAGGCACCTTCCAGCAAGTAGAGGTTTTTTTCATTTTTAAAAAATCCTGATATTTTTTAAGGTTTTCCTTCCCTCTTTATTTGGTTCTTCAGACCAACACCTCCATAGTTTCTTCGGGTTTTTCATCTTTCAATTTCAGAAAACATTTTGTCAAGCTCAAATTTTGAAAAAAAGAAAATGTTAAAGTGTGGGAGAGCATATTCATTCTTTCCTAAAGCAGCTTTATTTCATCTTTTATGACTGCAGAAAACCATAGATTTTTCCTTTGCTTTCAGTAGAATGGTATTCAAAACCACTTGTGTACTGTTACATCTAAACCAAAATATCTGTAATCTAAGAGAAATCCTTTAATACAATAAAAACTTTCATCTAGAAATACTACTTTACTGGCCAGCTTAGAAAGAAGATCCTTAACTCCGTAACCTGTTCCTTTTCTATAGAGGATTGTTCTTGAGACTTTTCTTGCAAATATTACATACTATTTTTCCATGCAAGACCATGTCTCACCTTCAAACTGTACTGCATGATATTCAACCTGCAATTTTCTTCATAGTTTTAATACGAAGATTTCTGTTTATATCATGCTAAGACAACTTTTTTTTGTACTACGCATATATCTGTAGACTAGCACATTCCTTGCTTTTCATTTTTTTTGCCAAGCTGTCTCTTCCAGGTTGTGCTTTTATCTACGAGCCCATCAGTTAGGAGGTCGCTACACCTAAAAAAGCCATCTAGATCTCTCTGAGCAGCAAAATCTTTCTCAGAAGAGTCTGTTTTCCTTCTGCTCTTGACTACAGTCCCGAAATATAGTCCCATAAATTTCCTCCTTTGGATGTATTCGTACAATCACTTGTGGGGCCAACCCTGGACTCCTGGACAAGAAAATAGAGCTGGGCAAAAAGACTTTCTGTCTATTAAAGAAAGGAGGCTGTAATTTTTTTCTAAATTCAGGTTTTCAGTGGTAGGATTTCCAGCAGGGCCTTATAAACAGCTGCACTGGCAGACCTGAGGGAGCAGGAACTTGCTGCATGCAGAAAGAAAATGAGCAGTCAGGGACTGTGAGGACGGCATGAATGTCTTAAGCAGCTTTACCATCAAAGAAAACCAAGGTTGTGTAAGGGTCCCCTTAGGAGTGTATAAGCATTCTCATAAGTCACTCCTCCCCATCTTTAATCACTGTCAGCACTTTATTCTCAACTCCCTGTAATTTTTCAGTACATTTTCCAATAATGAGAAAAGCAGACGGCATATGCTTTCACTGTAGTGTTGCACAGAAAAGGATTTTTATTTCTTTCAACAGAAAATACGTAGATAGATAGATAACAATGTCCTTAAGTGAAAAGATCCCTGTATGGAAGAAAAAATACAGGCTTCTTGATTTTTGTATTTAACGACTGTGTCATGTTACAAACTCAGGTTAAACTGACTGCTCTCTAAATCCCACCTAAATCCCTTTGCAAAGGCTTGCACTGTCAGGTTGTGCTCTCTGATTCAATAGTCCTATTTCATTTTTTTTTGGATGGACATATACATTTTAGAACTGCATCGCCTATTTCTTCCCATTTTTTTCTTTTGTTTGAGACCTCATGCTGACCTTTTTTGGGTGTGTCTGTCTTAATTTGCTGTCTTCCTGGGTATCCAGAACACTTCTCAATACAGTGCTGCCTGCAAATTTTCGTCAGTTTGCAGCTGTTTCCTCATGCTTCCATTTCATTGCAGTTGCTAAAAGCAGTCACAAGACATAGCCCCTCTCCTCCCACTGTCTTGCTAATAGGATTTGCTGCTGATCTCACTGGTGTGCCAAGGTATATGGGTTTATATTTTTAACAATGTAATTTCATGGATATATTAGTTTTCCCAAATTCATCCTATTATTGCAAACCCTGATTAAAGCCTTACATTTCCAATCTTTGTCTTTTAGTTTTTATTGTAACCTAAGCATAAAACTAGATTTTTCAAGGAATTCTTTCTTCCTGGAATAATGTATAACAGGAAGGGACAAAAGAGAGTAAGGGTGAAAGGATACAAATGCAGGAATGTTATCATATTAATTGATATATTTGCTATTGGAAAGAAATGTATTGAGGATTATGATAATTTGGAAAAATTTAAAGTGAGAAATAGTGTTTAAGTATACATTTGGAGATTAAATTAATTTGATCATAAAATGTAGTTTAATTTATGTCTATGGAAAATTAGGAAGCTCACTTCCCATGTGTGGGATCTAGTTTCTTGTGCCTTTTCATCCCTTCACCTATTTTTTTTTCTATTTTCACTTTACTTACCCTAGACAAAAATTAATAGGCCATCAAGAAGGGAGAAAACAAACCAACCAAACAAGGTGAGGCCTGTAGACTTGTGAACACAAATTGGGGAAAAAGATTTTTTTTTTTTTTTTAATTATAAAAATACAGGAAAAAAAAGCTGGTTGGGAAAATATGAACATTGTAACAGGGATTTCAGTAAAAAACTGAAGCTCTTTCTTTATATTCTGGTTAAGCCTTCTTAAAATATGTCTGGAAATAACTGAGTAACAGGAGGTTTCAAGAAAGAGGTTGTATATCAAATCTTACCTTGCAAATGAAGATTAAGAAATTATTTAGGAGTTTTAGTACAGGAATAAATCAGACCAAGGTTGAGGAAACTTCTATACCCTGTCCACAGAACCAAGAATCGTAAGGACTACCACTCTAATTAAGTTTTCTTTTCTAAGTTTAAGGAGAATCTGTCTCTCCATTAGACCTTCATAAAAGCAAACTGCCTCTCAACATGCATTGTAACACCGAGCAGTTTATTACTGAACATTTCAATGATCACATATAATTGAACTTCGCACCTTTCTGTCTTTCTTTAGAAAGACGTTCTCTAGAAAGTCATCCTCTGCTGTGCAGGATCCAGCCTGCCAGCCTGCCTCTGCTCCTGCCACAGCTCCAACAGGTCGGTCGGTGGTTCGGCTGGTGCCTGGAGATCACCTGCTCTGAAAGGCCGTGTGCTTCCACGTACCACGCACCTCCTGAGGGCCAGGTTGTCAGACCTATCGGTACCGAGAGGCAGCCACCTTTGAGGAGCAGAGGGAAGCCCCAAACCAGCACAACGTGTAGCAACAAGGACGAGAATGTCATGGCTGAGCCCACGGGCGCATGCCCTCAGCCTCATGGAAATGACAGTGTCCTTGTCCAAGTGAGGCAGGAAGAACTTCTGGTAGGGCAGGAGAGGGCTTGTTTTGATTTTTAAGAACCATTGTAGGAGAACATGAATTACAGGTATTTCTGTCTGATGAGTGAACTGTTGAGTTCGTCCTGCTGGGATTTGACTGTGTGGCTGCGCATGAAATTTAGGGTTAAGTCTCGCTCTAATGGCAAAAGCCTTTCCTCCATTTCCTTGCCATGATCTCTGTTTCTCCCATAGCTGGAAAGTCAAAGAAATAGCTCAGATGTTTGCTATATGCACCTTTCAGTTATTTCCTACCTTTAAAAATAGAAAACCAATATTGCAGCGACCATATTCTGACAAAAGGCAATAAACCAAGCACTACACCTAAAAGGTAACCTCCTGCCTGCAGATCTGATCTCACACCAGAGAGTATTAGCTAGCGTGCAACATCTGACTACTCTTTCCCGGCCTTGATCGCACTCATCTGAACACTTGAGGATATAGATGGAGGAAGGTTTGGTCTTCTGCATTGCTCCTCTGGATTTGTAGTTTGTTTGTCAGTCTCCCAGTCAGGAAAATTTCTGTTGCTTTGAAAACAGCAGCCCTTGCTTGGATTTTTTAAAGTTTCAGTTTATTTCATGCAAGAATGATTTGAGTTTTATGATCAAAACAAGTAATGTACTGTAGTATAACATAAATTGTCATGACTTAAATAGATTTAGACTTGACAGACTGTGTAGTATCCAAGTCATTCAAGTATAAAAGCAATGAATGGCATTATGCCTATCACAAGAAGTGTGGCTGTCAACTGCAATCACTTCTGTAGCATTCTGGAAACAAGGCCAGTTCAAATCTTCAAATCACAAAGCGTCTGCTTCTGTATTGCTTTTTTCTTCTCCAGTGTTTACCACTGAACTTCTTTTATAACTATCTTTTTTGATGCCCACCTGTAACTTTGGTCATTTGCCTTGAAATATAATATATACCATTGTATAACCAGAATATCTCAATATAATTAAATTGCATTTACATAGTGCATAATCACGGGGGAAAATTCCTTGTAAAATTAGAGCAGAATAAGCTGATGGGACAGACATCAGGACTGTCACTAGGAGTAACAAGGAGGAGAATTAGAAAGCCTGTAGGAGCTCAGCATTTCTGTCTACAAACCCGTGCAGAAACGCCTTGAACGGGAACAGCTTGTGTGACAGTGAGCTTACAAGGCACACGGTGCTGTATATTCTTAAAATTGCAGCAAGCATCCAGAATTTTCAGCACAATGCCGCTTACTGGAAATAGTGCTAGCAGACACAGATGGAGGATGCAGCAAAGCAGAGGTCAGTCTCTGCTGAGGTACGTGCACACGTGAGAAGCTGGTGCTGACCTTACTTTAATGAGTGTCCTGTGCTTGAAAAGCAAAGTAACACCGAACAGCTGTGCCATGGGCCTGCAGGCCAGCTCTTTGCTCAGTTCAAGTAGCTCTTGGAGAAGGGATTGGCTTCACCAGTGTCTTCTGGAGCAGCAGCTGTTCCTTCAGTAATTGAAATCATTCTCTGCCTGGCTTGTGCTGAGTCCACCAGCAGCTGAGGCTGGTTCCTGGCCAGGGGAGGAGAAGTGCTGTATGCTCCACAAGTGCTCTATGCCATGGGGAGAACGAACACAAACTTAGACTTGGATTCTGACCTTCCCTATGGAATCTGAGTCATCATTAGCTAAGGCATAATCCAATGAGAATGGTGGGATGGTTTTTTTGCTCTGTCCCGATGTTCAGTGTCCAACAATGTCTTCCTCCCTGTATCCCTATGCAAAACACTCAGTGCGTATCAGCTCCCACTGAGGCAATGGAAGTCTGTGTTGTGAAGCAGTTATGCATGTCATTCTTCAAACTTTGGCGTATGTTGTATCTTGGATAACATTGTGTTTTCTTCTCCAATAGGCCATTTACCAGGCAGTAGCCTTCCCCCCTCCCCACCCAAGGAACAATCTCTATCCTCTCAATGTGATTACAGTCCATTTCATTCTATAACAGGTTTCTTTTATTATTCCCTCAGGCATGCAAATCAAATTTTACTCAGTACCAAAATCTTTGTTCTACAAAGAATGCTGGCATCGAGTGCAGTGAAAAAATAGCTTTGCTGTTGAATACAGTCTGTGTTAATAGAACTCCACTATCTTTTTTACTTTGAAAGTAAACATCTGTCAAAGTTTATTTGCTCCGTCGGAAAAGCAGGAGTGTCTTAAGGGAAAGCACATGACAAAAGCAGATAGATTATTCTGCAATTATACCTTTCTCTGTCTAAATGTTTAATTAGATAAGCTGCCACAGAGACAGAGATTACTTTGGCATCCATCTGTCACATTTATCGATGTTATAAATGCAATGGAAGTCTTGGCAAATTTGATCACAGCAGCCACAGAGAAAGCAGGGAGCTGACAGTCTCAAACTAAACCAATTTCAAACAACTTTTCAGCCCAGCTGGATGGCTCTTTTTGGTAGGAAAGCTGTCAGTGGTTGATCTTGTGCTCTCAGAGTTTGGGATGTACCAACTTGAGTGCAAATGTAAATATAATATTTGAAGCCACAGCATCTCTCACCCTTCTGCGATTATTGCTCTTAAATGTGGTTCTATGCTTGATTTCAAAAGTGGCTAAACAGCTGTATGTGTCCATCATACTATTAGTTTGATTGCAGATATTTTAAATGTGATGATAATAAAGGTTTCTATTGCAGGCCTTGCTTCGTGCTGGGCTTGGAAGAAGCATAGAAGAGAGGACATGATTTCCATCACACAGAGTCTGGAAGTTCAGGCAGTGCATAATACATGGAGGAACAAAAAAAGAGAATGACACAAATAAGCTGGCAAAAATTACAGATATATGAGAATTTTCCCACTTGATATGTAAGTCTAGCTCAATACTATAAAGAAGCAGGAAGGTTGCTGGGGGATGGGAACTTCAATCCATCCCACCACTACCAGTTCAATGCCAGTGCCAGCAACAGATGCCGAGAGCCTGGAGAAGGATTATGGGTCAGCAGGAGAGCACCTGAAGAACAGCACAAAGGAATTCCAGCCACACCAGTAAGTCAGCTTCATCGGGGACCCATCTTAAATGCCTCTATGCAAATGCATGTAGCATGGGGAATAAACAAAAGGAATCAGACATGTGCACACTCCTGCAGGGCTATGATCTCATTGGCATCAAGGAGATGTGGTGGGGTGGCTCCTGTGACTGGACGGTTGGAGTGGAAGCATACAGGCTCTTTAAGAAGGACAGGCAGGGGAGATGAGGAGGGGGTGTAGCCTTTTATGTCACGGAGTGCATGGAGCTCTGCCTCAGAATGGGTGAGGAGACGACTGAGAGCTAATGGGTCAGGATTAAAGGGAAGGCAGGGACAGGTGACATTATAGTGGGGGTCTGCTACAGGCCACCCGACCAGGAAGACCGAGTGGATGAGGGCGTCTATAGACAGATAGGAGCAGCCTGACATTCATAAGCTCCGGACCTCATGGGGGACTTCAACCATCCCGATATCTGTGGGAGGGACAACACAGCAGGGCATAAGCAATCCAGGAGGTTCCTGGAATCCATTGATGGTAACTTCCTTCTCCAAGTGATAGAGGAGCCATTGAGGAGAGGTGCTATGCTGGACCTTGTTCTTACCAACAAGGAGGGGCTGGTGGGGAATGTGAAGCCCAGGGGCAGCCTTGGATGCAGTGACCATGAAATGGTGGAGTTCAAGATCCTTAGGGCAGTGAGGAGGGTGCACAACAATCTTGGTACTCTGGACTTCAGGAGAGCAGACTTTGGCCACCTCAGGGATCTGCTTGGTAGAGTACCATAGGATTCAGCCCTGGAGGAAACAGGGGCCCAAGAAAGCTGGTTAATATTCAAGGGTCACCTCCTCCAAGCTCAGGGGCAATGCGTCCCAACAAGGCTGACTTCCAAGTCAGCCAAAAATGCCAGGAGGCCTCCATGGATTAACAAGGATCTCCTGAACAAACTCAAACACAGAAAGGAAGCCTACAGAGGGTAGAATCAAGGACAGGTAGCCTGTGAGGAATACAGGGAAATTATCCGAGCAGCCAGGGATCAGGTTAGGAAAGCTAAAGCCTTGATAGAATTAAATCTGGCCAGGGA
>NW_010972991.1:2667479-2680786 GCF_000737465.1 Haliaeetus leucocephalus | reverse complement strand
CTTTAAGCTGAAAGAGGGTGGATTTAGACTAGATGTAAGAAAGAAGTTCTTTATTCTGAGGGTGGTGAGGCACTGGAACAGGTTGCCCAGAGAGGTTGTGGATGCCCCATCCCTGGAAGTCTTCAAGGCCAGGTTGGATGGGGCTTTGAGCAACCTGGTCTAGTGGAAGGTGTCCCTGCCCATGGCAGGGGGGGTTGGAACTAGATGATCTCTAAGGTCCCTTCCAACCCAAACCATTCTATGATTCTATGATATTCAGTCACTGGCAGGAAAGATTTTGGCTTCTAAGTAACAGAGCTGCCCTGTGGTTACTGAGGGCTTTGCTGTGCTTAAAGAAAAGTGGGGCTTTGTACAGATACTGTGTTTTCTAAAATTGCAGTCATTAAATATTTAAGTTTAAAGGCTCCATTACCATTAAAGATCACAAGATTAAACATATTCATTTTCACGACACCTCATAAGGACAATTCATGGTGGTATTAAGGTCACCTGCAGCCCACCTTGTACACTTGAGCTATGGTGTAGAAGTTAATAATTCGAGATGGCATTCATATAGCCAAACATAAGAGTAAGAGTCAACCCCAAATGAAGAAATCTAAATTTAAATATTTACGTGAGTGTCTAATCTTCCATTACCTGCACAGTCAATGGAGATTTAGTCCATCCAGATGAGGATAGATGCCTGTGAGTGATGAGTTGAATCATATCCTATGTATTGGCACCCAAGACCTTATGATATACTTTAAGTATTCTTGCTCCATCTTCAGAAAAGCACACTTCACTCATAAGCCTGTACATTATTGAGCAGCCCAACATGGATATCTCAGATACTTGGGGCATCTCAAATGGAGAAAAAGAGTTTCTGGGATATGATTAATATCCTTCCTTTTTGAAAAGGTCTATAGGATCTAAGTAGTCAATATTTATCACTTCATGTCTAAATCCCAAAGTCGGTTAAAGCAATGGTGTAGGAAGTATCCCAGCAATTATATGGTTATTTTGTATAGCGGATTTTTCTCCTACACTGTTCTTTGGACTTATTATTATTTATTGGTTTATCATCAGGAGACTCTTTCGGGTTTCAAAAATATATTAAATAGAGCACGTCAATTGCTTTTAAAAGAGGTAAGAAATTATGAAAAGTAGTGGGGGACTTTTCACCTTCAGCAAAGAGAGAAGAGATGTTGAATAATGAGTTACAAGGGGATGAGGTCTCACAATACATTCTTTTCCCAGTTTACCAGTTTTATATTGCGGTTTAATGATTCTTTCAGTAGTGTTTTGGAAGTCAGATCTTTTATTTTTGGATGCTGTTTTGAAGCCAGTTGGTGAAGTGTTTTGTATAGGAAAAATAGAGAAAAATATATGAGACATTCACAGTGAAAGAAGAAAGAATATGAAATACAGCTGGTTTCAGTTTTGACTGCAGACTTGAATTCAGGCCATGAGCACTGATAAATTTGCTAATGAATCTCATCCAGTTTTTGCAGTGTATCAAACCACTCTTGTTTGTAGCTTCCACTAGTTTTAGTTCAATTATACTTTGGGGTACATTTTGAACTAAAAAGCAGGATGTGCAGTTTGTGTGTTATTATTTCTATTTGCTTAACGTGGCAAAACAGGATGATGTTGTGTTTCCAGTGTCCCATAATCTTTATCTGTATGCCTACAGCCACTGCATAGGAATTTTAGAAATATAATCCTTTCTTTGAAATACTCATCACAGTTATGTTCCTTCATGCCATTACAGGGCAAAACCACTTATTTTTTAAATCAGAGAGATGGAGAGATTAATGCCTCTGCATCATCTGTTTTTGCAGATGTTACTGAAACACTTTACAAGAGGCAAATGTCATTGTAAATCAATATTTGTAATTGCAGGGCAGAATGATCTGTTTCCAATGGCTGAGGAGCAGCTAAATTCAGACACAATTACAAAACCATAATATAGCAGACAAACAAACCTGCCCTCTGAAATGAGTATATTACTTGCCACAGATTAATTTTCTGTATTGTAAGAAGAACACTACTAAGTATTAGCCTGTGAATTTCTCTCTTCATTCTCCCTATATAAACACACTCTACTACGTTCGTCTTCTTAAACCATATCATCCTTATCTGGACACCAATATTGAATGTACATAATACCCCCAAACTGTTTTTTTTCCTGTGTGTCTTTGTTCTTGACCTCAATTTCCTCCAATAATTTTATTATTGCAGTATTCATACCCTCTCCCCCACCCCTCCAAAACCCGTGGATGTTGTGATATGAATCACTGGAATCCTACTGCTGTATAAAAAGCAAGCAAGTTCATAAGCCCTAAGCCTTTAACAACACAGTAGAAAAAAACATAAAATATGCATCACTCACAGGCCCAAGACATTCTGGTTCCAATTACCTGTAGCAGTTGCTATAACAATACTTCTACAGACATGCTTATAGAACCACATTCTGGGGAGGTACAGAATTTTTTTTGTCCAAAAATACTAAGTATTCATAAGCAATACCATCCATAAGAGCAGCAAAGGACTTCAGAGTGAACCATCAGGTTCAATGCCATGTTAAATGTCAGCCAGAAGTATCAAGAAAAAAATATGAATTTTAATGATCTATTTTCTTGTTCTGGGCATCTGAAGACAATGAGTTCAAAAAGACAAAATACTTGCCTGTTAAATGGTCTTTAAAAAGCTGCTTGGAAAAAGAAAAGTTTTTTCAACTAGAGAAAGTAATTTACCAAAATATTATGCAAGTGTCAGAAAATTGTGATTCTTTCATGAGCTCATTCAAAACTATTCTGTAATTTAATTGACATGATTCAGAATGAATTTATGTATTTTGATATCAATTATGGCCAATTGCCACTGTGTTATCACTATTGTTGTTGCTCAGGATTTTTTCAATTTGCATAAAAAGAGAAAGAAGGAAAAGCTCTGATTTCAGCACTGTTCAGGTCAAAGCAAGCTCAGAACATTTAATTTCAAATTATTTTCTGGAAAAATTAAAGCAATCTTTCAATGTGAAGTGTTTGTTAAATGTGACCATTTTATTTTAATGTGAGGAGAAAGGCTTTGCAGCTTCTCTGTGGTAAACACCAACAGTTTAACTTCTTTTTTTCTTTCATGGAAACAATTTGTTACACTTCCTCTAAAATTAACTGTAAAACTCTTTAAGTCAATGTATTTTGTTTGAATTTCAGCTTAATTTTCATTTTTAACTAGCTCTATATTATTTTTAAAATGTTATTATAAAAGTATTCTGTAATAATATATTTGTAACAAATAAAAATATAAGATACCTCAACTGTTTCATCATTACTACTCAGATTCTAATGGATTGTCAGTTTCTAAATCAATAACAACCAATGCAGTTGGTATATCAAAATGACAAAGTAAAATAAAAGTGAAATGAAAAAAACCCTAAATGCAACTTTTGAAATTAATTACATTTAAAACCTGAAAATTAAGACATTCTACTTAGTTATTTTTAACATACTTCTGTCAACATTTAGTCCAATACACTATGTCTCATCTGTTAGAGCTGTTATCAAACTCCTGATCTTTTTTAATTCTCACTGGGGCGAGTGGAAGTTGGGAGAGCATTCTGGGAAAGAGTCACTCTTTTTTTGCAGTGCTCCTATGACCTTTCCTTATATTCTCTAGAGACATCTACTTTTAGCAGCTGCTGGAAGCAGGATGCTGGGGAAAATGGATCTTCTTTGTTTTTTAATCTGATACAGTGTCTCTCATGGTCTTGAGTTAGCTAGGAGTAGCAGGCATCATTGAGATTTAACAAATTGAGCAATGACAAGAGATTATTAAGGACAAAAATATCTTTTTAGTTCATCTGTGATATTTGTAGTGGACTTTGAGGAGAGCATCACATTGTATCCATGCCTGTGCAGAAAACCTCATCTTTTTTCCAGAGCCCATTTGCTCTGACAGGTAATACACTCTCTAAAGTAGTCAGAGAGTCCTGGCTTTGGGCTGTGTAAGTCGGGTTTGTTGGTTGGCCTGGGTCAGCTTGACATGACCAGGTGACCCGCCTAGTGGATGAGGGAGAGGCTGTGGATGTTGTCTACCTTGACTTCAGCAATGCCTTTGACACTGTCTCTCATGGCATATTCCTTGAGAAGCTGGCAGCTCATGGCTTAGACAAGTGTACTCTTCACTGGGTGAAAAACTGGCTGGCTGGACAAGCCCAAAGGGTTGTGGTGAAGGGAGTTACAGCCAGTTGGTGGCCAGTCACAAATGGTGTTCCCCAGGGCTCAGTGTTGGGGCCAGTTCTGTTTAATATCTTTATCAATGATCTGGACGAGGGGATCGAGTGCACCCTCAGCAAGCTCGCAGATGACACCAAGTTGGGAGGGAGTGTTGATCTGCTGAAGGGTAGGAAGGCTCTACAGAGAGATCTGGACAGGCTGGATCGATGGGCTGAGGCCAATTGTATGAGGTTCAACAAGACCAAGTGCCGGGTCCTGCACTTCGGTCACGGCAACCCCATGCAGCGCTACAGGCTTGGGGAAGAGTGGCTGGAAAGCTGCCTGGTGGAAAAGGACCTGGGGGTGCTGGTCAACAGCTGGCTGAATATGAGCCAGCAGTGTGCCCAGGTGGCCAAGAAGGCCAACAGCATCCTGGCCTGTATCAGAAATAGTGTGGCCAACAGGAGCAGGGAAGTGATTGTCCCCCTGTACTCGGCACTGGTGAGGCCGCACCTCGAGTCCTGTGTTCAGTTTTGGACCCCTCGCTACAACAAAGACATGGAGGTGCTGGAGTGTGTCCAGAGAAGGGCAACAAAGTTGGTGAGGGGCCTGGAGCATAAGTCTTATGAGGAGCAGCTGAAGAAACTGGGGTTGTTTAGTCTGGAGAAAAGGATGTTGAGGGGAGACCTTATCCTCTCTACAACTACCTGAAGGGGGGTTGTAGTGAGGTGGGTGCTGGTGTCTTCTGTCAGGTGGCTGGAGATGGGATGAGAGGAAATGGCCTCAAGTTGCAGCAAGGGAGGTTTAGGTTGGATATGAGGAAAACTTTCTTCACTGAAAGGGTTGGCAGGTATTGGAACGGGCTGCCCAGGGAAGTGGTGGAGTCACCATCCCTGGAGGTATTCAAAAAGTGTGTACACAAGGCAGTCCAGAACATGGTTTAGTGGGCATGGTTGATGGTCGGACTTGATGATCTTGAAGGTCTTTTCCAACCTAAATGATTCTATGATTCTATGACATGTGAGAAATCACCTTGCCTGCTCTTGGTGCAGCAGATGCATGTAGACACACACACACACACAGAGCATTTGGAAATGGTGTGTCTGCCCTCATGAATATGAGCCATGGCCTGGATTATAGCCCTGTGGGTGAAGGGCACAACACAGCTCTTGCCCAAAGAGCTGAACCTTCTTCTTCCAAACCGAGGTACCTTGTCACTGCCCTGTGGCAACCCCAGCCACTCCTGAACCAGCATCTGAGAGAGAGCCTGGAATGAGCCAAAATCACCCATGGAGTGTGTTTACAGCTGGAAGATAGCTCAGCCTCACATGGACACAGCCTTGAGATCCAGCTTTTCCTTTCATGAGTTTTGCATTTGTCTTTATCTAGCACAAATCTCAGTTGGTAAGAGGTGGAAAGGAACAGAAAAGGAAGAACAAGTCCCCCCTTCTGGGCTGGCTGTCCTTCCAGTTTCTTCCCAGAGGACTTCTTGCCTGGCTTTCCAGATCTTCCCAGAGAGAGACTTTTCTCTTTTATTCCCAAAATGCAGCCATCTGATCTACCATTTCAAACCAATCAGGTATGTCAGCACAGTAGATTCATAACCTTTCAAAGGACTCAAAACGATGACACAGAGGACATGTATAGCTGCTTTAGTATTTAGTGCCTCTGAAGAAAACACCTCAGATTTCTGAGGCAGCTTCATGATGTTCACAGATGTGACACAGGAGCTATGAGTGACCAGCAGCAGCTCTCAGGCAGGTTGTCCTATAGTACCTCAAACATCCAAGACGCAGAGCAAAACTCAATAGCTCTTTTTCCTGATTTAATGCTCTCATGCCTTGTGCTTGTCTCATTGGGGCCTGCACCTTGATTTTATTTCTTTGTTTATATCCAGTCTTGCAGAACACTTATTCAAGTGCTTTAAGTTCATGCGTCTGACTAATCTTATTGATTTCTCTGAACTGCAGCAGAGAAAGAGAAGGGTCAGTTTTGCTCTGTGCCACTCATCCAGAGTGACTCAGGAATCCGGTGTGTAAAGCTAAGCATGCTCTGCATTTGAAGAATCAGAGTTTTAGACCAAATTCTCCTGGGGAAAGGAGGAGGACAGGAACTTCAAAGGTGCCTTTAAAATATATCTTCCTACATTAAATGGGTAGTTTTGAAAACTCTCCTTCCAGCACCCTTATTTTGTGCAGTGCCTCACAAGCTTTGTGACATTACTAGTGTCATAAAGATTCATGGGAGGACACAAAAAGCCTCATGTGGGTTATTTGTCTAGGTTCCCTCCACAGTTAATGCCAAAGAAGAAAGTCAAGACCAGAGTGAGGACCAATTACCCTCTTATCTGACATCAACCTTAAAGGGCGTTGAACTATGTTTTCAACTGGTCTTGTTTCCCATTGAGTCCAAAGTGAGTCTGGACAAGATTAGATTAATCTAGATTACAAAATTTGCTTTTAGACAGGCAAAATTAGGTGACAGAAATCCCACATTAGTTTACCAGGGGACAGATAACAAACAGTACAACCTTCATGTCTTCACTGAAAAATAGTCAACCTAAATTTTATGCTGGGTCATGGAGAAGATGTTGAGATGTTACCACACAGGATTTTAGCTTGCAGTGGTGCACTGGCTCCTACAGTCTGGTCAGTGAGACACTCGTGTTTCTCCTTCTTGTATTGTAATGCCACTGTGATAAGAGAAAAAGGTGACTTTTGCTGAAGTCCCAGATCTCCTTGAGAGGAATTACAATAAAATTTTCTGTGGATTCCACAGAAGGTAGGGCTAAAACTAGTTACCTGTGTGGGAGGAAAACAGATTATTTGCAACAGGGTTGCCCAAATGTCAAGATCCACTTGTCAAGATGCAGCAGCCCAAAGAAATTCTTTGTTTCCATAAATGTCTATGCCTCTAGAGACTCGTGGACTAGACATAGCCAAGGAAAAATTCTTGATGATCTCTGCTGTATTCAGTAATATTGTTCAGTAAAATGGAATTTAACTTGAAATATGAGCAAAGCAGTGTGTGAGACAGGGAGGGAATATTTAGTCTATGTTGGACTGCCTGTTGAATATCTTGGAAAATGGGATTTTCCTTTGTCTATCTTGCCATAGTCCTATTAGCTGAAAAGGCTGTGAAAGACTGGACATTGCCTTCCAGCTGCCCAGAAGGAAATAATCTCATACAAGCTGTACCAGATAAAGTGGAAATCTCTGCAAACACACAAAAGTCCCACATTCCTTTAATAAGCTGTAATAGCATTCTTAAATGGGTCAGTTGTCCCAGAAAAGTTCAAGGCTTTTCACACTAAGGTCTCAAAGAGTACAGAAATATGAGCATTCCTATGGCTCCTTTTTCTAAACAGGACACGCACCACCACCACCCTCCCCCCCCAAACAAAACAAAACAAAACAAAATACACACACAAAAAAACCCCAAAAACCAAAAAGAAAAACCCACTTGGGATTGGAGAAATTAAGTAATTTTTACATAGATGTACACAAGGACAAGTAAAAGAAAAGAAGTGATCCCCATGCAGTTGGCAAACAACTGAACTAGAGACTTCAATGTACTTGTTTATACAATTTTTTAAAATACCTGGAGATATATACAAATATATATACGCGTAAAGCTAATCTTCTTAAAGAAATAGTTATTGGCATAAAAGACAACTATGCCATTTTAGCTTCGAAACGTAATCTTTCAGAAAATGAGAACTAAACTTCCTGGGGAAATTCACTCCCTTTCTGAATGTGTGTAATAAAAAAAGACACAATGATTATGATAACAGTTTATTCAACCATATAATGTTTCCTCTGCAGAGGAAAGCCAGTAGCATTTTTAGAAAAGGACATCTTTGCTAAAGGCAGAGGTGGTCTGACTTCCTGTGAGAGCAGAAGAGACTGGCATTTTGAACAAACATCACTTTATGTGAGGGTATCTTGTAAGAGAAAGAAAATTGTCAGCCACTTCTAGGGAAGAAATGTTGAAACACAGACAAAAAAGGTCAAAAACTGGGCATTAATCCCATCAGAAAAGCAAAACACATTTCTTACCAAATCTCTTTCCTAAGAAGTCTATTCAGGAAACAAGCCAAAAAAGGGGTATCTCCAGAGACGCTGAAAAGACAAAGGGAATATGGAGGGAAGGAGGAAGAGGCTGATAAGAGGGGGACAGAAAGGTCAGTGTGAGGCAGGGGACGGAAAAGAGAGGAGTCACTCTGTGTATCTGGTGTTTTGACAAGCTCCCCATTGAGTAGGAGTCAGGGAAAATTGATAGGAACTGGTTTTAAGAGGAAAACAGATCTGCATCAGCTTTTCCAGAACACAGTGACTCAGCCTGATCATATCTGCAAATCCAAAGTCTCCAAAGTTAAGCTTAATCTCACAAAGTTACAAAGGCAAAATTCCATACCTTTGACTCTTTGAATAATTTTTTTGAATCTTTGGATAATTTTTTGGCAATCTTTCTTTTTTTTTTGTGGCATCTAGAGCAAATTTGTCTTGAGGTCTCTTTTTTCTAAAATGTCTTTATATATTGCTCATGTATAAAGGTTTAACTATTAAAAACAAAAGAACTCTCTACATTAAAAATTACATTAAATTAGAATTACATTTTGGGAGTACACTTTAATAACTGCAGATATTCTGGGAGAATTGCAGTTACCTTATAAACAAGTATTGAAAAACAGGGGAATGCAGAGTCATAATTAAACCTAAAGTAAACACAGTTTAGAAACAGAATTGTGTAGTTTAGTTATCTCAACAGCCTAAATTCAGCCCTAGGAGAGTACTTTGAAGAAGCCATGTAAAAAATGCAGTGATCCTGTTGCTATGAAAGTTGTCATGTTTGTTAAATATGAGCTACTATAATAACCTTAATCAGCCTCTTACGGTCCACGTCATGATGGGGGAGAGCAAGAATTTTTAGAACAAGTCCCCGGTCCCACTCCCAAAAAGATGCTGAAATACAGACCTTTAGTCAAGTGTATATCCAATACTAAGGATGGGAATTTTCTGTTTCTGTAGTTCATGTGGCCAACAATATTATGGCTGTTCCAGTTTGTACATTCCCTTTCACAGACACGTCAAGTTCCTCACTGCAGAGACACCAAGACAGATCTCTTGCAACCATAAAATATTTTTTGTGTAAAGTATATGTACACGACTGTGGAATTACAGACTGTATTTGCACAAAGAAGCCCGGGTAAGACAACCTGAACTATACTTTCTTAAATTCTGAATGCTTGACTTAGCAGCTTTCAAAATACTCTTTTGACAGAGCACTTATTTGCATGTATCCATGCAGTGCATTGCTGGGAAATAGTGTTTGTTCTAAGCATCGGTTAGGTAGTTAAGTAATTTCATTCTGATTTTTTTTTTTGTTGATCAATATTTCAGCTGGCTTTTAGGCATACAGCATATGTGGTATTATTCCTATAGTTATATTTAGCAGCAAGAACTGAGTTTTACCAGAGTAACAAGACTATAGGTTTGTCAGGAAATTGAGTGAAGTGTTGGATGTGGGAACAGAAGTGAATGAAGAGCAGGATTGTGGTGGGACTGGTTCAGAAGCTTTAAGCTCCTCTCTCACCTTGGACTCGCTGTTCTTTAAACCAGACAAAGTGTCTGAAGGTCAATATCCCTCCTGTTCATTAAGCATCAGAGAAAGATACTGAATCATTGACCTTGGAGACTGATTTCTTTCAGAGCATCCACAAAGTTAGTGGAGGGAAGTCATCACCAGAGAGGGAAAATGGCCTAATGCTGGTTCAGTAGTTAAGGATTTTGGAGTCAATGATGCAAGTACCTCTTCTATCCCTGGCCTGAATACTGACCTTGGCTCTGAACCTCTCCTGTCTCATCTTCCATCTGTAAATTGGAGTGACAGCACTTCCTCACCTTGCAGGCATATAGGGAGGTAAAGGCATTAGGACAATGTTGTAGGGAAAAATTGTGGTTTGGGCATCTTTATACTTGAGGGAAGGAAGCCTGAGCAATTAAACTTGCCCTAGACTACCTGCAAAAATCTCTTTTGGATCTGAAAGTACCACGCACAGGTCTTTCTCTGAGAAAAAATTCTCTGAGAATATGCGTATGTTTGGTGGCTTTTCCTGGATAATGCTGGAAAACCACACTGGAAGTGGCCAGTCCCTTTCAGCAGGTGGAAAAGACTGAACTTTTTGCGGCGTCCTCTTCTCTCTCCCTCATTTCTGAACAAATGTATGGGCCAAATGACACATTGCCTTTGAGATCTGTTTTCACTGGAGTCAATTTTCTAATTTCTGAGAGTTTTAGGCAATTGTTTTTGTTTTTTTTTCCCTTCCAATGTAATACAGCTCCAAGGTCATCAGGAGAGGAGTGCTGGGGGCTTCTGGTTCAAACAGAAGGGTTGTGGGGGCTTCTCTGAACCATTCTTGATCTTGTCTGCTTCATGCGCTCTCTCCTTTGCCCATATAAGATCTTATTCTTAAACAGTTTGGGAAAGGTAATGAACTAATGAAATTCACTGATAATACTGTTATTTGGCGTAGTAAAGGAAAAGTCCTGTGCTATGTCCCCTGTGTACCTCTCACAGAACTTGATGACTGGCAGGTGAAACTCAGTGGAGGTAAATATAAAGTGACACATGAGATAGAAATCAATCCAACTTCCATGTATAACATGACAGACTCTGCTGACCATTACCATTCAGGTGTGAGAGCTTGGGGTTGTTAACAGTGCAGTGAAAACACCAGCTTGGTGCTCTTCAGCTGTCAAGAAAGCAAGTGAAATGTCAGCAATTATTAGAAAAGGGGTAGAGAATGAAGGAAAGAATATTACTATGCTACTGTGTAAATCCATAATTGCCCACACTTCAAATGCTATATACAGTTCTGCTATTCCCATCTTGCAAGAGTTATATAAGTCTGGAAAAGATTCAGAGAACCATCTCAGGTGCAGTCGATGTGAGAAACTGCTTCTGTACTAGGAGTGACTAAGCTGAAAATTTTCAGTCTGGACAAGAAACAACTTAGGATAAGTGAAGGGTGAGGGGAAAAAAGGGAAGATATAGCTGAGGTCTGTAAAAATTGTTGTTGGCATGGGAAGGTTTGGTAGGATAGATTATTTACAACCTCTTTCAGTAAAAGAACTATGGACATCAAATTAAACTGCAGGGAAGGAGACTGAGAAGAAACAAAAAGTACTTTTTCCTTCACACTGCATGTAGTCAATCTGTAGACCTAATTTCTCCAGGATGTAGCAGATGACAAGGTTTCCACAGATGCAAGGAAACACTAGACAAGTTAATGAAGGACAAAGCTATTGAGCATTCATAAATTGTTAGAAATGTTGTTACAAAAGAAAACAGAAAAGAAAAAAGAAAAACAGTAGAAATTCTCCAGTAAACAACTAGAAAAAAAATATATTAAAAAAAAAATAGAGGGGGTTTTATATTTCTTTGTTGACTGGCCTTACCATTACACCCAGGAATAGTAAGATAGCTTTTTTTACTGAGTTCATTGACAGGTCATGAATATCTGTACCTTTAGTCAAGGGCTTCCAGGCAAGATAGCAATCTTTGCTGATACAAAGACACAAGTTGCTACAAGAATGGTGGTGTAAAGGAGCTGTCTCCTTAGAAGACTGAACCACATAGTTGCACAGGCAAAACGAGCAGTCATACAAGGCAGCAGAAATGGGAAGTAACAGAAGTTGAAAAGATAGCAGTCAGGTAAGACAAGATTGATAAGAAGAGAAAACAAGATTTTTTTATTTGCCATGGATGGTGAAAAGCTTTGCCTTTGGAGTTAACCTTTAACACAGGTAAATTCTTTAGCCAAGACTAAGTACAGAATAAAAATGTGACTTTGTGGATTTCAAAAGGCAGCTGTTCCCATGCTTTGCGGCCACTAAAATGATTTGATATTGCAAACAGATGGAAGGGTAGTCTGCATAACAACAGGGGAGGCATGCATGAAAATACACCTTCCTTAATATGTGACCATGGCTTAAAGAAAAGCCTGTAAAAGTTAATGGGCTGCAGCTATCCAGTTTCTGTCAGAACAGTATAAGCAGAACGAAAAAAGATCACCCTGACAAGAAAAACTAAGGTTAAAATATAAACAGTCTCTTTGGTCTCCTGTAGCCTGGCTCATCTTCATACCTCTGCCTGTGTGACAGGACCAGATTCTCTCTGAAAGCCCACAAGACCCTCTGGCTGGAGACCCTGGATGCAGTCTCAGTTTCAGGGTATACCTTGTACAAATGCCTTTGATGAGATCAGATATTTGGCAAGTCGCTTGAAAAATATCTGAAGGACTGCAGTGAGCTCAGGCCTCCACTTCCATCTAAAAATCCTGCTAAAATAGGGGCCAGAAGCTAATGTTGCTGCAGAATCGATGTGAATTATATTAAACTGGGGTAAACTAGACAACTTTTGCTTCTCTGGGCAGTTTCCCTAAATCTCCATGTAGGTTTAGTGGAACGACAGCATGATCGCAGCGTGTCACCTGGCCCAGAACAGTAATTCCTGGACTTGCTGCATTGAAATCTGTTGCGTCCAGTGTGCCAACTAAAGGACCTCAGAGAAGTGTCTTGTAGCTCTGCAACATCAAGGCTGCTGGACACTGTATTTTTGAGCTGCAGGGTCCTCCAACTTTCCTGAGTTTCATAGTGACACACCACCCCACACGTCTCCATCTGTAATGCTATGACATAATCCTTGTGCTTAACATGACTTTTTCCATATAAATTGCAATGTCCAAGCTGAGACCTGCGACAAGTGGCATTCCTCAGGGGTCGGTATTGAGACTGGCGCTGTTCAACATCTTTGTCGGGAACATGGACAGTGGGATTGAGGGCACCCTCAAAAAGTCTGCCAACAACACCAAGCTGTGTAGTGTGGTCAACATGCTGGAGAGAAGGGATGCCATCCAGAGGGACCTTGACAGGCTTGAGAGGTGGGCCCATGAGAACACCATGAAGTTCAACAAGGCCAAATGCAAGGTCCTGCACATGGGGCAGGGTAATCTCAAGCTCAAATACAGCATGAGCAATGAGTGGATTGAGAGCAGCCCTGAGGAGAAGGACTTCAGGTTGCTGGTTGATGAGAAGCTCAACATGA
>NW_010972991.1:2532181-2666891 GCF_000737465.1 Haliaeetus leucocephalus | reverse complement strand
TCTCTAAGGTCCCATCCAACCCAAAACATTCTATGATTCCGTGTTTCTTCTATAATCAAACAGTGAAAAATAAAGGCTAAAATTTGCCATTGAAAGATGAAAGGGATTGTTGTTTTTTGTCTGAAGAACATTGATTAAAGCACACCATTATACAATTATGTTTACTTTACAGGTAAAAACACAGACAGGAATAGCTACCTTAAAGACTTTTTCACAGAATAATTCATTATGATCTTATACAGTGTGAAACAACAGCTCTTCCAGTGACAAATCAAAACCTGGGACTGGAACATTTCAGGGAGTGGTGCTTCACCAGCTAAATGTTGTAAAAGCATAATGGAGAGGGGCCAAAGTTTTTAGAACTAACCCTGTGTCTTAGGAGCCTAAGTCTAATTTTCAGAAGGAGTAAGAACTTAGAAGACAGGTGTTTGGGAAACTACTCTTAAAATGAAGTCTTAGTTTCTAAGTCATTTAAGAGACGTGTTGAAAATATTGACTGAGAGTCTGGACTTGGATCAGTTCAGAGTCCATTGTGTGGAGGGAGAGAACATACTTTGTTGCCTTTCTTATGGAACAGAGAAAAGACAAATTTGCCCATATTACTGGGAATACAAAGCTTTCTGCATTGGTCCACTTCTGGATCACGTGAGCGAGGCATTGGTTTTCTGATTTTCACCCTGCATGCACCCCACTGCTATCTTTTAACCTTAATCAAGCTACATTTTTACACAAGAATGAGGGGGAGGAAATAGATTATCCTCTCTGGAATTACTGATTTCTTCAAGAGCAGTATCCTGGGAAATAAAATGTAGGCACTTCAGTAATATCAAAGGCAGTAACTAACAAATGTACTTCTTATTCAATCCATGAGTCTGGAAATTCATTGGGCACAGGGTGAAATGTGGTCACTGCTATTGAAGTATATTGTCTACTCTGGGAACAGAATTTTGGATGTGCACCAAAACTTTCTTGAGGGAGATAAGCTTGTTATTCAGACAGTAAAATGTTATGATTAACACCTGATGAAGCATTAAAAAACCATAAAAATTCTGCTACCTGGGAAAGATTACTTAGCAGGAGGCTGCCTGCACTTTGGCAAGCAAGTGTGTAGCAGGTGAACTTTGCCTCTCAGCTTTCAGTGCAAAAGTGGATTTACACAGTCATTTTGTGGTGCAAAGAAAAGCAGAACCACTCAGACAACTGCAGACAAGAACAGACAGATTCCTCTTCTGTTTGCACTGAAATAGCCCAGTTTATAGGAATTCTTGCCCCACCTATGGATAGCAAGTACAAAAGAAATTAAGAGCAGGTTAAGTGGCATTTGTGTTTACTTTCACAGCTTGTCAGGCACAGCTTTTTGTAAATTTGCCTATTTCTTTCACTGTGTTGAGTAATAGGAATTATTTGTTCCCCTTGCTCACAATGGCACCACTTGCCACGCACCGCAGCGTGCTGCTGTCTGTCCTGTATTGCCTGTGAGCTCCCACCAACACCATGTCTCTGATAATCACACCTGAGGGGATGGTGCACGCCGAGGTCTCATCCCAACATGTATCAGGAACTCTGCAGCAGATCTGGTAAAGTGGTGAAGTGGGTGCCTTGCTGAAAATCCATACCTATGCACATGCTGAAGCCTGTACATGGGTCCTGTTAGGACCAAGCTCTAACACAGACCCACTGTGGATACTGCTGAACTAGAGCCTCATGGGACATCTAGGCTTAAGCCTTTGGCCTTGCATGCACTTATGCTCTTTGAAGTACCCACTTCAGTCTAAAATGGCAAAGGCTTCATTAGGGACTGGTTATGTAAAATAAAGAGTCTTGAGGGATGCTGACCAACCTCATTAACAGACTCTGCTGAGCATCAGCTGCTCAGCCACAGGCTTGCATTTTTTCTAAGTGAATAGTAATTCTGAGTAGTGCTGAGTTACGATTTTTGCATGTTCAGTTTTAAAAATCTTAAAACATTTTAAGGTGACTAGATTATCTTTTTTTTTTTCTTTTTCATTTGCTCTGAAATGAGGCTTCAGATGAGAATGAAATTTAACAGCCAACCCTAGAAAATGTAGGTCATTTATCCTGAAGTGAGATTAACATGGAATTACAGTTTTGTTCAAGTGCATACACCCCTGAGTGAAACTGAACCCAAACATAGTTAGCACCTGGACAGATTTACACCTGTACAAAGTGAGATCAAGTGTCTACCACCCTGCTCTGAGAAGATGGGTGATTAAGGTAGTGGATTAAGATGGGTGATTGAGTTTCAGGGGATGACTCTGCATATGTGATAACAGGCAGGAACAGTACAGACTTCTCAGGAAATCAAGACTCTGTGTCTGTTATCCCTAGCTGCCAATAAAAGTGATAATGCTACCTTTCATGCGCCCTGTTTGCACAGTAAACCATCACGGCTGTACAGAGACTGAGTCTCATTATGCATAACTAATGTAATGATTTCCAGCCTCATTTGGGACCTCCAGCAGAGTGGTAATCCAAGTAATGCTAAATTGTTTTGTGTGGTGGTAAATGATTCAACAGCATAGGAGGGTCTGAAGAATCACCCCCCATGCAAGAGCTTCAGGGAAAACATTAAGCAAGGAGATCCTGGCACCTCCATGTACTCTTTAACTGTCCTGTGTTGGTTTTGATCAAACAGGCAAGTTTGCCCATGCACTTCACTAGTATCTTCTTTAATGCTCATGTTTCCTGGTTGACATTTTGGGTGATTTCATGCTTCTGTAATCTCATTTGACTAACTTTATGTGGCATGAGTATTTGCACACGTAAAAAAGTCATATTTTTGTTGAATTCCAGTTGTATTGTGAACTGCAGATTAATGTACATGGATTGAGGAGAAGAAAAAGGGATTTGAAATGAAAGGGAAGTGATACCCAAACCCCAGATAGCTCCTGCATTGATTTAGAATAATGGAGAGGAAAGTTGCTGAGACAGCATATCTGTCAGTAAAGAGAGACTGAATTTAGGTTATAATAATGAAGTCCTGGAGTGTACTTCATGGCATGCCAGGAGATCAGCAGTCTCATGGGTTGGCTTCAGTGGAGTTTTTTGTATGATTGAAGTTTATCTATTGTTTGCAATGTCTGAAAGGGCTTCCTTGGTCATGGGTGCTGAACAGGATAGTATGGAAATGCCTCACTGCCTTACATCACATGATTTCCCCTATTCTATAGCAGAAATGCCCATGCACCAAATGTAGGAAAGAGCAGCACATGATGGTGGCAGGTGAATAAGTTTGTGGCAGGGGAAAAGTTGTGATAACTGCAAAAGAGGAAGACTAAATAACGGTTCCTCATCCAAGCCCTTTCTATTGAATTTCTTCTGCTGTTTGGAGAAGGGAGAAAGGAGAATGAAGCTCTGTAGAAGTGAACCATAGTGGTCCACTTGGTTTCAAGGACACTGCTTTGTATCCATCTGATTTTATTTGTTGGTATAGGAGTAGCCATCGTGTGTGATTCTTCTCTGAATGTGAAAGTGCTGATCCAGCTTTGGGAGGGCTTTGAGTAAATTTGGAGCAGTTTGGAACAAAGTAAGAAGGGAGCAAAATAGACAAGTCTAGAAGAATACTTGTAGATTCAAAAGTTGCTTAAAAGTTCCCCACCTGTACATGGCGAAATTTATTCTTACCCTACTGCTTCATAGTTGGTCTCTGACTACAGAATTAGTAACTGGGCCTTAGGTAGTTTATTTGGCATTGTGTATCAGAACTGAATAGCTGTGGATACAATACAATCCTGACCAATACAAATTATTTGCTTTCAAAGATGATTTTTATTATTATTTTTATTACATTTAATTTTATATCTAGCCAATTGGCATTTCTTAAAGATTAATGGGGACCTTTTTCCAGGACCCATTGTTCTCAAGTTTGAACTCTCATTTTAGAGACATATTTGAAGCAGGACTATATTGACATTTTACCTTTCAAATCAAACGAATGCTCGTTAAACTGTTCTCTTCTCATTTTTCAATTCATGGTGTAATGTGTGGAGAGGAGACACATAAGGAGACAGAGCATGAGGAATGTACATTCTGTTCATCTCAAAATTCTCCTGCAAACTTCATGGATGGTCCAGGGACATGGGTGTGGTTCTAAAGCTAAGCCAGCATTGCAGGTGCTGACAGATCAGAAGCCTACAGGATGCCTTATAAATCAGGCACAGAAATACTTTTAGAGAAGCATGTATCAGCCAGCATGGGGATATGACTACAAGCACATATGGAGTTCTTTCCCACTCCATATAAATCAATTGTATTGCAGTTTGTGTATCTGTCCTCTGTGCTTATTTGTCATTGAGACATTGAAGGGTCTGATGGTTGTCAATGAAATAAATCAAAAGCCACATTGTAACTTTTGTGGTATAGTATTTTCCACCATTGCCTCTAAAGTTAGATATTATCAGTACTAAATTTCCAGGTTTATTTACAGCATCGGAGATTAGGAAAGTGATGGTGTATTTTTTATGTTGTCTGATATTTTCCAGCTGTTTTTAATATGTGCATGTCTTGAAGGGCTCTGTATGAGTCATCAGCTCAGTACACAATGCTTACTTTTCATTGTTAACCTCTCATAATTCACCTTAACAGTGCCTGCTGCACTTTTCAAACCGAGGCAATACTAACAAATCCATTACTTTAAGAGGCGGTGTGATATGCTGCTGCTGGAAGATATGGGTTTTGAATTATGTTTATTTTACATGATTCAACATATTCTTCCATTTGGAGAGATGGCTATGCTTATTAGGGCAATTATTTGACAGTCGCTGCCATAGCTGTCACAGCAGAAGACAGGGAATATTTTTCAGGACATTTAGGCAGCAAAGACAGGACAAATTCCTCAGGTCAGGCTTCTCCATTGGATCAGGTGGGAGGCTGGAGCCTATAAATGTCACCTCCCTCTTGTGTCTCTTCTCCCTAACTCTTTTCAGAAGCTTTCTCAAACAGGACGGCTCTTCCCTCATGCATGAAGCATGAGGGAAGCTGAGCATGAAGCTGTTCTCTCTCCTTTAGGACAGGACAGTGAGAGAGAGTGAATCATAGAAAAGTCTCATTTAGAATGGGAGATTATCTGGATGAACCTTCTAAGCAGGGCCTTAGGTTAGGTTATCCAGGGCCTTGTCATGCCAGGTCTTGAATACTTCCCCCAGCTCTCTGGACAATGTAATCCAATGCTTAATTACTCACACAGTGAAGTTTTTTTTCTTATATCCAGACAAAATTTCCCCTGAAGCAACTTGTGCCACCTGCCTCTTGTCCTGTCACCATGTATCCCTGCGTAGAGGGCACTTCCACTTCTTTACAACTACCTCCTAGGTATTGGAAGACCATGATTAGATCCCCCTGAACCTTACCTTCTCTAGGCCTAGCAAAATGAATTTCTTCTTTTTTTTTTTAGCAAAACCTATCTTCAGCCTTTCTTCATGTGTCAAGTTCTCCAACCATCTAATCATCTTGGTGGTCTTCCACTGGACCATCTCCAGTTCTTCAAGGTTTCGCTAACACATGGCTTAACACACGCTGAGCAGAGTGGGTTGTTCATTTCCCTTGATCTGCTGGCTACAGGCTTGCAGACGTGGCCCAAGGCCTGGTTTGCTTTCATTGCTGCAAGGGCACATTGCTCCATGTTCAGCTTGCTGCCTGCCCAGACCCAATGTCCTTTTCTGCAGAAAATGGAAAGGTCTTAATGGGAAAATCCAGTACAAGAGCTAGCATTTGATCAACACTGGTGGTCACAGTGTTGGTGTCAATGACTCAGTGTTCCCCCAGAGTATGACATCTAGGACTTTGAATGTGAAATGTTTAATGTGAGTGTTGCTGCACTACATCAGTTATAAACTAAAAAAAGATCCTTGTGCTGACAAAGTCAAACTCTTAATCATTAAGCAGCAGGTAGGTTTTGAACTATCCATACAAGTACAGTTCTATCCCTGCCTGGTTCCATCTTCTCCATGCTTAAGGCAGGGATCTTGTGCAAAAATTAGACTGTGGACATATAATTAAAGACTAAGTACATTATGTATGCCATGTCAGGCATCCAATTAACATTTGTACTGCCTAACTACTACTTGGGCTTCTTTTTACATTCCTCTAAGCTGCTGGGTACTGGTGAAATGTTGTGACAGTATGTTTTAGGTTAATTATGCATTATTCAGGTTTTCTTTTCTAAGCTTTGAAACATGCCTTTTAGCTTAATTGAAAGTGCCCTTGTTGTATGACTGACCTTTTCACTATTCATTGTTTTATTAAAACCCCCCACTGTCCACTGCCTATCCACACTAAGTGGGCTGAGCCTTTCAGATCTCTGTATCCAGAATCTCTCCTTTGAGGTTTTTACGCTGTGGCAGATGTTTGATTGCATGCTTGAATCTTTCTCTTTTATTGGATCTTCTGTATTACTTCCTGCCCTGTTTTCTGTACAGTTAAACACCACCTTTGCTTTTCTTTCTGCATTCAACCTTTCTGCAATTATCAGCTGCACACAGTGACATTTCTCACTTCCTTTTAAGTATTTAAAATTAATATAAATGTTATCATTAAGAATAGCATTTAAAAGCTATTAATGTGGATGGGTATTTCAGTATAGATCAACTGTTACTGTATTTCTCTTTGAGAGAAAATGACTTTGACTTTCACTCCCAAGACCAGTTTTGAATGATTGAGAAAGCTGTGCTTCCCCACTGCAGTTGAAAGGACATTTTGATGGTTATGAAGTGGTGGTGAAAAAAAAAAAAAAAAGAAAATAACACCACATTGGAAATAAAACTGTCATTCACTATTTCTCCTTGTCACAGATGTCAGCTTACAATTCAGACTGGAGGTAGAACTAAGAAACAGATTTAATGTTAGGAGCAACATTATTGTTTACCCCATAGACTTGCACCAGGTTTTTTCAATGTTCTTGCCAATACTAAAGGCACCCACAATTCTATCTGTTTCTCAAGCTGTGTTGCTAAGGAATAGACAGTAGACATGCTGTGATGTGCTACAAGTAAAGCTTAAAATGCTAATTTGGTCTAGTTATTAGCACATTGCTGATACAAAATTGCAACGGATTTTTGGCCACGAAAAAAATACAATCTGTATTCTAATCCCAAATAAAGGTTTTAGGATTAGTGATCTTAGAGTACCATGTAATTGTAATAATGAAACACCAGTCTGTGCTGTGAGATGCTGTTGAGAATTCAAGTGTGGTGCTTGCAATTTCAGGAGATAATTATTTCTCTGATAAGATCTTCCCTGTAAGAGACTTTGTATGTTTTGGCATTGGTTTCCTGTACAGACAAAAAGTTTTCATTTTATTTCCTAATTATAGAGTAATGCAACTTGCAGTATGGTTTTGTTTTGCCATGAAGTTCATACACATCTTACTCCCGTATGCCTCATAGTTAAATAACTCAGGTGCAGAGTAAATAATACCAAAGGCAAGTTCATGAAAAGAAAAGAAGTACCTAGACAGTTGCAGACAGGTGCACTGCCTGGATTCAGTCAAAGAAATAAGGTCTGGAGGCCTTTGGAAGATAAGGGTTACCTGGAAAAAAGGAAAGGATGCCAGCAAACAATTCTGTGATCTCACAAAAGTTTGCATGTGGGGAGGCAACTAGAAGTTGCAACAAGTTCATTCACACACGAATAGAGCATCTGAAGCTAAGGAGTGCAACAGATGGCAAAATATTACCCATCAGTTGTTATTGTCATATTTGTGTAGCCCCTGGGGTCTGAAACTCAGATGAGCAAGAACTCTTTGCCACCATCTACTGATGAACTGGGGGAAGAGACATAGTTAATTTTCACAGATAATGTTCATGACCGGATGGATACTTTTGAAGTTTTGCTTACAATTCATTCAAGGATAGGAATAAAAGGAAAACAAACTTTTATTATCTTCACAACACTTCTAAGAAGCAAAGAATTAGCTCTTGTGTCACTGGATTACATAGGACAGGAATTCTGGTAAGGCGGAAAAAGCGCATAAAAGAGCTTGATTTTCAGCCTATTCCTTCAATTTTGTAATGAACTGAACTCCTCAAAGTGAGACTGGAGAATGAAGCTGTCCTGAATGTGGAGAGATGATAAAGAGATGAAAAGATGTCTTTATTCAGAACCAAAGGAGCTTTAATTACTGCAGGAGAGGGAAAAGCCTGGAGATCCGTACCTTGCGCTACACCTAAATGTGACTCTCCTGGGAAAAAGCCAGAGCCAGCAAGGTGCTGGGAGATGAGAGAGAAGGGAGCAGTGGTACAAAGAGGACACTATCCCAAAAAAGGCACAACAGCACAGGGGCAACATGTCAAGGGACAGCAGGATGGCTGCTTAGGGCACACCTTTCCTCCCCAGCAAGAGTCAATTCCACCTAAGTGCTCTCCTCTGAGACATCACCAGGGCAAATATGTCCTGTTGAGGTCACCTGGGGAAATTGCCTCATTTCCTTAGGTTTGTGGGGAGTGTCTGAAGCACATATTTCTTTAGTGGAATCCTGTTATTCCACTTGGTATCTGGATTTCTTGATGCCAGCAATTTCTCACAGAAAAAAATCACTTTATAAATATGTCATTACCCTACCTGACTGAGGTGCCCAGTATACAATATTGAATAGTAGATTGTGGAGGCAGTCTCACAGGAAAAGGAAACTCATCTGTGTCTTGTAATAACTAGGCAAGTATTTCTAGGAACTGTTCCTCTTTTTATTCAAAGGTACAATGTGCCGCTTTTCAGGATCAAAGAGGCAGGAGGTGGATGTTAGCAGCAAGGACAAGGTCTCTAAATGGTCTCTTGTAAATAGACATGAATGTGCAATTATGTGCTTCAAGCTATCCAGAAGTGTGTAAACATGAGCAACCCATAACTGGGGCTGAATAAATATAGCCCATATCTCCATACAGCTTCTTGAAAGCTTGAAATGAAAACTCTTGCCTGCCTGCCAAAGGCAGAGAACAGAGGTGGTAAGGCAGCTTCAGCGCAAACAACAGGGGAAAATGTGTGTTAAGGCCTAATAGAGCTCTTTTGCTTACTTCTAGATTTTCCTACTGCTCTTTTGCGCAGTCTCCTTGAGAAAAAACCACAAAACCAGAGAATATAGGGTTTTTTATTTAGGGAATTCACTTGGCATTAGTACAGAGGCCTTGAAGGACTGACTTCTGTCTGCCCCTTTCTTTGTCCGTTCAGTGAAGAACAGCAATCAGGAGAGCAGTCCTAGAGCTAAGGTGCTCCAGACTCCACAGAAAATTGATCTGTTTAGAGTATAAATGCAAAGATAATTTCTCCTACATAGGAGGAACCTCAGCTACCCCAAATACGTTCCACTGAAATCCAGGAGATATTCTGCAGATCATGTTTTTGTCTCACTCACCACACTCTGACTTCTAACTCTTGCATTGAATTGATGCAGAAATAATTCATAGAATCATAGAATCATAGAATTGTTTGGGTTGGAAGGGACCTTAGAGATCATCTAGTTCCAACCCCCCTGCCAGGGCAGGGACACCTTCCACTAGACCAGGTTGCTCAAAGCCCCATCCAGCCTGGCCTTGAACACTGCCAGGGATGGGGCAGCCACAACCTCTATGGGAAACATGTTTCAGTGCCTCACCACCCTCACAGTGAAGAACTTCTTCTTTACATCTAGTCCAAATCTACCCTTTTTCAGTTTAAGGGCTTTACCCCTTGTCCTATCAGTACATGCCCTTGTAAAAAGACCCTCTCCAGCTTTCCTGTAGGCCCCCTGCAGGTACTGGAAGGCTGCTAGAAGGTCTCCATGGAGCCTTCTCTTCTCCAGGCTGAATAACCCCAACTCTCTCAGCCTGTCTTCATAGGAGAGGTGCTCCAGCCCTCTGATATCTTTGTGGCCCTCCTCTGGACTCACTCAAACAAGTCCATGTCCTTCTTATGCTGGGGCCCCAGAGCTGAATGCAGTACTCCAGGTGGGGTCTCATGATGCAGAAGCAGAGAGGGACAATCACCTCCCTCGACCTGCTGGTCACACTTCTTTTGATGCAGCCCACGATACGGTTGGCTTTCTGGGCTGCAAACACACATTGCTGGGTCATGTTGAGCTTCTCATCAACCAGCAACCTGAAGTCCTTCTCCTCAGGGCTGCTCTCAATCCACTCATTGCTCATGCTGTATTTGAGCTTGAGATTACCCTGCCCCATGTGCAGGACCTTGCATTTGGCCTTGTTGAACTTCATGGTGTTCTCATGGGCCCACCTCTCAAGCCTGTCAAGGTCCCTCTGGATGGCATCTCTTCCCTCCAGTGTGTTGACTGCACCACACAGCTTGGTGTCGTTGGCAAACTTTTTGAGGGTGCCCTCAATCCTACTGTCCATGTTGCCAACAAAGATGTTGAACAGCACCAGTCTCAATGTCCTGAGGAATGCCACTTGTCACTGGTCTCAGCTTGGACATCGAGCCGTTGACCGCAACTGTTTAAGTGCGACCATCCAGCCAATTCCTTATTGACCAAGTGGTCCACCCATCAAATCCACATCTCTCCAATTTAGAGACAAGGTTGTTGTGCGGCACAGTGTCAAATGCTTTGCAGAAGTCCAGGTAGATGATGTTAGTTGCTATTTCCTTATCCACCAACCCTGTAACACCATCATAGAAGGCCACCAAATTTGTCAGGCAGGATTTGCCCTTTGTGAAGCCATGTTGGCTGTCACCAATCACCTAGTTATTTCCCATGTGCTTTCCCATTGTGAAATTCTCTCTCTTCTGGCTGCTTTACAACAGAGGCATCTGTAAACACATCTAACTCTCATTCTTATTGTATAAAAACATGCTGCTGACAGTTCTGCTCTCTGCATCCTCAGCTTCTAGCCCAGAGCACAGGGTTAAGATGGACTGTCTTAGCTATCTTACCTTTGTTTAGCATTTCAGCACTTTTTATTTTTCCAAATAGTGGAAAATCCTTAAGAGTAATGCAAGAATTTTGAAGTCTGAAAGAGGTCCAGAAGGGCAAATAGTAAAAGAAAAATCATTAACAGAATTTTTTCAACCTCAGCATTTTAGTTCAGGTGGGATTAAGTTATGGAAGAGAATTGGGACATGCTTTTGGTTTTATTTGCTTTACTTCATTCTGTTCCTTATCGATTGAAATTTGATGGCCCTTGAAAACATTCTGCCCTTCCGAACTCTAAGCTTTTATGGAAAATACAAAAATAAAATCCAAACTGTGTGAACCAATATTCAACAGCTGAATGATATTTCCACCTACCCTCCCCGCACCTGCTCAATCTAATATTTTCAGTCTGTCTCAGTCCTGCATTTCACTTTTCCCCTTGCCAAAAAGTGAGCTAATGTCTCTTGGTGTTCCAGGGCAGGAAGAGAAAAGTAAGTCAACTCTGCATGTCCAAATTATTTGATGACCACATTTCATATTTAGCTGCCCTTATCTTCATTGCCTTTCTCCACGAAGAAAATGCAGGATGACAGAAATGCTTTTCACGTCAACCAAGGGTCGCTGATTCAAAGTCCTGGGAATCTTGAACTGTATAGACTAATACTTTGGAATAAAAATGAGTCCTCATGTCCAGACTTTCCTGTCTGAACCCTCCAGCAGGGAGATTCATAGGTTGATAGGGGCTGGTTTAGCCCCTTGCTACAGGGAGGAGTATACTGAATAAAATCCTCATCCCACGGAAACTGGTGTGTCATGTGTCCTTCACTTGGAGATAAGTTTTGTGTCATACCTTCCCCAATGACTCAGACTTCTCAGATGTTTGAACTTTCTTTGCTGATTAGATGTCCATTAGAACTTGCTACCAGCTAAAACTAAGCAGCTAAAAATATTCATATGATATATTAATCAGTTTAATTTAGCATGGTCTATTTGTATGTCATAATGACTTCCTCAAAGCCTTGCCTGGTGTTACAGAAATCTCAGAGGGAATACTACTGTATAGAGGCAAGGAGGGCATTCTAATTAACAAAAGAACTTTCTAAATGCCATTTTCCTAACTCAGCACTCTCATGGTTGGTACAGAGAAAAAATACTTATAATTCCCAGTGACCTTATTATCTTTTTCTTTTCTCACAGCTTTCTACCTCAACTATTTGGATTTTTTCCCCCAAAATGGTACACATCATGACCCATCTTTCCCTGACACCTAAAATGTAGAAAATTATAACAATGGTAAGAATATGTTATTGCTTCCCACTTGTATTATCACTAAATGCATCATTAAGTGTAAATTGATTGCAGCAGAGAGTACATGAATTGTGACCACAGTACAAAGCCCTGACTTTCTGCTGATACCACACTGCTTTCAGGATGACTGCAACAGTATTTCCCCAAAAGAACCTGATTAACACTTGTAAGTTGGCCCACAAACATGAGGATCCAAGAGCTCCTGGAGTCCCAAAGTGCAGTGGGTTTTTATCTGGCACATGCCTGAAGTCAAGTTTAGCATCTCTTCCCCAGCAATTTCTCTTCTCACACCCACACAGACTCTTTCATTCCCTTGTTACTCAAATTCCCCATTTCTGTGGTTTTGAACAGTCCCATGCCATCTCCTAGATACCTCTATAGAGTGTTATTTTGCTTTCTCCATAGACTGTTGTGATGGACAACAATCATGTCCTATATGAAGACTTGACAACCAGCACATCCTCTCCCAGCATAGGTGGTGGCAGTACAGACATACCCAAGCTAGCTCTTAGCCAGTATATTCCAGCACTACAAGCACTGGTGCTATGACCGCTTGGAATAAAGCACATGCCAGAGCCTATCCCAGTCCCATCCCACAACCCCATGGAGTCCCAGGACCCCTGGGGCCAGCCAGGATCATGATGTGAATGACGAAGAAAGGCTGCTGGAACATGTTGTGTTAAATCCCACATCTAGAAAAGAAGCTGGAATATCATCTTGGCCCCTTCAGAGGCAGAAGAGAAACTAAAGGAGCAGCGATACACCTACTTTCAGTAGCCAAATACCTCTCTTTTTAGAAGACTCCAAAGTTGCAGCTGGAGTCAGAGAATACCCGTGATATATTTTCCCAACCTGACCACTCTCAATGACTCCCCAGTCTGAAATGGTGCTTTCTTTATATGTAAAACCAAGAAGGTTCCTAGTCAGACTGAGATGAAAAGGTATCATTCCCCTCCTCATTACTGCCTGTAGTAAAAGCCTGCTATCAGGACTTAGCTGCTGATTGCTGATATGCACATGGGAAGAATAGACTAGCTGCAGCCAGGTTGCTTTTAGAGAAAAATCTTTGTCAGAAACCTGTTGTGTTGTCAACACTATAAAAGGCGTGGCTCAAGCACCAGGACATATATTTATCTCATTGACTAAGGTAAATAAGTGCAATTTGAACTCAGTCCATTTTCTGGCTTTAGTTTAGAGATCATACTCAGGCTAAGCCCTCGTCCAATATTGTATCTGGCAATAAATAATAAAGGGAGCTGGCAAGCCCTCCCCAAAGTCAACTCTAACATTTTCCGTGATCATGAACTGAACCCTGCACTCATGTTTTCCCTTTGACAGTGGTCTCTCACTGCTCAGAGTGACATTTGGAATCATTCAGTCCACCAGGTCTGGAGCAGTAATGCTTGAGCAAACCAGCAATTCTGCTGCTGTCCAGACAATAAACACCACATCACTGTGTAATATTTTCACTTCTCCAGGAATAAACACACAGCTTCAGACTTTCAGTTTTGTCTTGTGAGAGCTGACTTCTCTGAGCTGATGGCTTTCGACCAGGAGCATCATTGCATTTGTTTGCACTGTGTTTGTTCACACATGTCCTTTTGCAATTTCCTAAAATAGGGTACATCTTTAAAAAGTTAACAAAACGTCTCCTTAAATAGTAAACAGCTCTGTGTTTTCTTTCAGGCTAGGTTTCTATAAAGAACATATCATGGTGGTACCTTAACTTCTCTAAATTTTAGTTTGGTTTGATTTATATTATTTTTAAACATGCAAAAATTAAACTTCTCCTTCAAAAGAGGTTTCTACAGAAATGAACTAAACTAGTAATAGAAACTTGGAATATTTTTTATATATATATATATATATATAAGTAAAAGAAGCTAGTGGTAGAAATAAACTTTACTATGTAGATCCAAGCCTTTTCTGAGATCAGTTTTGCCTGAGCATTTGAGCAGAGGTCTGCGTACTACTGCAACCTTCTAGTTGAAAGCTTGGAAGGCTCTTGTGTAATTTCATTTTCTGTGTGAATACTGAAATTACAGATGCTCTGCTGTATGGGGATTTATGATTTCTGTTTTCCTCACAGAGAATAGAAAAACTATGATTTCACAAACAACCTTATTCCATTGAAAAATAATTCCAAAAGCTAATTTTTGACCATCTCTAAAATTGATACCACCTTTGGAATGTTCTTTGAAATTTACTAAAGGAAAGGTAGTGATAAAAGGTCGTCTCTTCACTTTTATTTCTTCTGTCTCAAAGTTAAGAAACACTTTGAATTCAAGAATCATAGTGAACCATAAAAACTTTTTACACGGAATTGTAAATCTTTCTGTCTTGTTACAATAAACATAAGGGTCTGACTTTCTTGGCACAGGTAGTTTTATTGCATCTATTACTAACAACAGATGTCAGATAGTGAAATCCAAATCATTGGGAGGGAAAAGTAATATAATTTTCAGTGAGTTTTACTAAAAGCTGAGTGCTTGAGAAGCTCAGAGACTGTAGGAAATGATCCTTTTATATATATATATATATATATATATATGAAAAAGGTATTTTCTTCTCTCTCTTTCACTCTTCTGTGAAAACTTTTCCCAAAAATCTTTCTCAAACAGAACTTTTTTATATTTTTGAATACTAGATCTGACATCAAATGACTTCTTTTTTATCTTAAGCTTTTAAGTCCATTTCACAAAAACATACAGAAGTGTTCACAGTTCTGCTCACTTGGTGATTATTTTTCTTTGTATTAAAGAAAGAAAAGGAAGTAAAGAATCCCAGTGTGTAAGTACTTGGCAATCGGCAATAATTATTTGGTGAGATAGTGGCTTAAAAGGGATTGAACATAAACCAGAATGGATTTTTGTCACTGCAGACTTTGTCTATTTCTTTCTAGGCTGGGATACATTTCTAACCTGTGTGGGGAATGAACTCCCTTCAGTTTGAATTTCTTCCAAGCTAGGACTTGCTCACAGTTGAATGCACTTTATGCCTCCCATCTCAGATACCACCACCACTGCAAATCAGGGCCTCCCTCCTTCAGGCTTCAAGGGGAAACAAGTTTTGCTTCTACTGTCAGCTTTGCACAGATCTGGGAATAACTTTAAAACCAGGCTTACCTTGCAGACACACTGTGAATAGTCAGCCCTTGACAACAAGGTTACTACAGCTAATCGGGTTTCTTTGGTGTTTTGTTTAGATTTGGGTTGGTTTGGGTTTTTTTCAGAGATGGAACTGAGATGAAATGTAACACTTCTTAGTTAAACTGAGGTCCATTTTCTCTTTCAGGATGGACTGGGACATTCTGGGTTCAGTAATGCTTCTCCAAAGTTTTATCTGTAAAAACATTGTGGGACACACATATCTCAGGTGCTGCTGAAGTAGCAGCCAGCAGCGGAGATGGAAGTCTGTGGCTTAATGGTTGGAAGGCTTAGGTTCACTTCTTAAGTCCTTTCTCCCCTTCATAACGTCTATATAGCAAAGGAAGTGCAGTGAAAAACAACCTTTCTGACTCTCTCATTCACCAAATTGTGTCATTTTAATTTGCTTATATCTCTGATGTTTTTTGCTACCCTGTTTTGGGTTTGTGTGGCAGGGTTTTGGTAGCCGGGGAGGGACCGCAGGGGTGGCTCCTGTGAGAAGCTGCTGGAAGCTTCCCTGGCTCCAAGTCAGACCGGCCGCTGGCCCAGGCTGAGCTCATCAGTGACGGTGGTAACACCTGTGGGAGAACAGATTTCAGAAGGGGAACCTGCAGGGAGTGAGGGGATTGGGATGTGAGAGGAGCCCCTCTGCAGATCCCGAGGTCAGTGAGGAAGGCGGGGAGGAGGGGATGCCCCCGCAGCCCGTGGTGAGACCAGACGGCAGGCTGTCCCCCCCAGCCCACGGAGGGGAGCGGGGGAGTGGAGGCCCCCCAAGATGGCTGGGCCTCCATGGGAAAGCCCATGCTAGAGCAGCCTGTGCCTAAAGATCGGCCCATGGAAAGGACTCACGTCAGAGAAGTTCGTGGAGGACTGTCTCCCGTGGGTATTAACTCTATCCCAGCTGAAAGCAGGACAGTGGGAGGGACCCCATGGTGGAGCAGGGGACAAGTGCGGAGTCCTCCCCCTGAGGAGGAAGGAGCGGCAGAGACAACGTGTGATGAACTGACCCCAACCCCCATTCCCCGTCCCCCTGCGCTACTGAGGGGGGAGGAGGTGGAGAGAACCAGGAGTGGAGTTGAGCCAGGAAGGAGGGATGGGTGGGGGAAGGTGTTTTAAGATTTGGGTTTACTTCTCATTATCCTTGTTTTGATTTGATTAACTAGTAAATTAAATTGATTTTGTTTTTTCCCCAATTTGAGTCTGTGTTTTTGCCCGTGACCATAATTGGTGAGTGATCCCTCCCTGTCCTTGTCTCAACCCACAAGCTTTTTATTCTATTTTCTCCTCATCCCACCGGGGCCGGGGGGAAGGAGTGAGCAAGCGGCTTTGTGGTGCTTTGTTACCATCTGGGCTTAAACTGTGATATACCCCTTTCTAGGTATTAATGTCTCCTCCTTATCCTATTGATGGGTCAGGAGAATAGATCTTATTCCCATTCCTCAGCTACTTCGAATTGTGAGATGGCCCAATTTCGTCTAGCAATACAAGTGAGCCAGTTTATGAGGACATCATCTCTGAGTACAACATCTAATCTGCTGGGGTTCATCTGTCCTAGAAAGAAGAATGCTTTCCCCTGCCCTTGACCTCACTTTGGAAGAGCAGAGTTATGGTTTCAATGATCTGCTGCCCACTCACTCACAGTACACTGCGTAGGAGACCCAAGGTGAGATTCAGCTGAGTGAATCTGAGAATCTCCAGCACAGACATCTCTGAGAGAACCTCTGGATTCCCTCTAGAGTCAGTGCAGAGCTGGTCAATGGAAAGAGTGCAGCATCTAGAGCTATTCAGTTTTGACCTGGTTGCCTAAACACCTAAATTTCATTTGAGACTCCTGAACTGGGTCCTTCATGTCACTCCAAGTAAGCTCCTACTTCGTTAAAAGATTCCCGTCCTAAACTTCCCTGGCTCTGTTGACCTGCTCCCCATGAACTACAGTGGGAGCCAATGTTCTGGTAGAGACACCTGGACTGAGGACACCCAGGGTAAGTCTTGTTTGAGACTAAGACACTTAAATATCCACCTGTAGGTATGTGAAAAAGCACTAGTTTGTGCCTAGCATCATTTGTGATACCCTACAGCATCAGACGTCTCTGTGGAGCTGGCTGATGAGGTACAGTCTTATGGGAGATCCTTACTGTTCCCAAGTGGCACACAGATGCCAAGGAAGATAGCCTGCAAAGCCTAAAATTCACCTATGTGTGGGTTACAGCATCCCACCCTGGGTGTATGTGGTCTGTGACAGTCCATGAGGATCTAGTCAGTACATTCACAGGAGCCTACTAAGCAATGCAGCTAATCGGTGCCTACTTCAGGGAGAGCTAAAATCTCCCAGAGTCACATAAAATAAACCGTACTAAAAACCAACGGGTCAAGAAGCTCTAGGAGGGAGATGAGGGTTTTTTTTTGGCTGGTCTCCTGTCTCTGTATGGCCATTTCAAATCCAGTCAGTTCCAGACCCTGAATAGCAGTCTCCACTAACAGGGTCTCAAGTATGCCCATGTCCTTTTTTTCAGTTTGGGTGCTCTTTTCTCATAGTACTGCACATTTTTTAAGGGGTTCAATGCAGACTCCTTATGCACTTGTAATCTGTCTGTGGCACAAGAAATAGAGGGCGAGATTGCTCCTAACCTTGCAGTTCAGAGACCTTTGCCTTTTCAAACCCCAAGAAAGAAATATGCTGTAAATTACATACTGCAGTGGCCAGAAAGAACATGCAGTCATATAATCAGCCACAATATGACTGCAAGAAGGCATCGGACCGCATCTAACTTTTATTGAAACACCAAATTCGTCTAAAGCCTGATATCGCCACGGGTATCTTTCCAACCAAATACATGCTACAGCCTGTAAAAATTAAGCTAGTCATTATAAACTTAATCTGCAGTCTGAATGGCAAAATTGAAAAGCACTCAAGCATTAAACTGCACTTCTTAAAGGTAAAATAATAAAGCAATATGGGTAATATATAAATAGTTTTAAAGATTGCTGGGAGCAAGATAGCTGGGCTGAGCATTTCAGTGGAAATTGTAACGTATTATGGCTCTCGGTAAAGTTGAATGTCTTCAGTAGGATGCTTTTACCACTAACTGGTTTGAAACCATTATTACATTTGTGAAGAATCCTATGAACCTTTTCTGTTGTTTTGCTGGGGTTTTTTAATATAAGAAAGTTGCATAGCTTTGTCAATGTGAAGTGCTGCTTGGAAACCTATTAACTCATCCTTAAAACATATAGCCTGCTTGACAGCAAAGTTAATTAATGCTTAGTAATAAACTTTTTTTTTCATTAGTCAAAGATCTTTATTAGGTTAACTTTATTCTAATTAGTTGTCTTAATGAAGGTGACCTTGGCTACAGGGTTCATAAATAGTCATCATATACAATGAGAACAATAGAAATAAGCATACACGTATTCATACATGTTCCAGACTCTTAAATTTGACATGGTACAATAACTCAGAAAGGTTAAACCCTGCCTTGCACCACTATATCTAAAAAAACCCCTGCAAGTTCTTTCACCGTGTTTGATAACGTATGCAACACCTTAACTTTCAATATACAAGACTTCATCATATGATCAGTTGTTAATTTTACTGAGACTACTGCTATATGAACTATTCTTTTGTGCCAAACTGTGCTTAAATGCTTAAAATGGGACAGTCTGAGGGTAGCTGTGGTGCCAGCCATAGGCTGGGCTCTGGAGTATTTACTCAGCTGAAATCCTTCCTTAGCCCAAGTGAGGCTTCATGGATTTCAAGCAGTAGGATCACTCATATACTGAAGGTACTTTGCAGAATGAATTAGCTGCACGTACCATTTTTTGAGATGTCTGTTTGGGGCTTTAATTACAACTGCATTTGTGGCCCCATTTTACCACACGATTAAGACATCATTATTCTGCAGACAGTTCTACAACATGCATGAGATCAACATTGAAGTACTTTGCTGAATAGTGATGAGATGGAAAAAAAAGGAGAATCAAAATCTGGCTGTTGCCATTTATCTCAATGAAGAGGGATGGTAATCATTTGCATTTACAAATGATGGCTATGCTTTATGCCCAGAACTTTGCAGTAGAGAAAATGCAGATGAAGAAAATGAGTTATCATGAACTGAGTAACTAAGATCATAAAGAGATTACAATATAGCTGGGATTCTAATTCATGTCTTCTCAGATCCAATGATCAGATAAGATTCTTGAGCTTAGAGACAAAAAGTAGCAGAAACAAAATTACAATTGTTTGTCAATATTGAGACAGTTTTCCAGCACAACTGTATGACTTTGCAAATACCATGGCTCCACTATTCCACTCTGAGAACGTCTAGAGACATGCAAAGTGTTGTATCACTGTAATTTAACCATTTGCCCACAAAGCCACATTAACCAACCACATGCTTGTTCCTGTTATGTTGCAAATGGCTTGTAACTTAAGAGAGATCTCTCTTCTCTTGATACCGACATTTTGCTTTCAAAAGAGCAGAGAAACCAATTCCCATGTTGAATTTGTTTCCGCAGCTCTGGCTACTCAGTCTATCTATAATTGGTGTAAACTAGGTGAGCCAAAATCTGCAGGAGAAATCCAACTAGTCTGACCTTCAGCTAAAAGATCCAGACTGTTTTCCTTTTTCCTCTTAGTTTTGATTATATTTGCACCTTCCCAGTAAGTTCTATGTCGAAACAACTCCAAAAATTTCCATGTCAAGCTCTTGCACTTCCCATGCTTCACATCATAACACATCTAATCGTATGCAATTATGAATAGGACTGTTGCTTGGTTATGATGTGAAACCCAGACCAGGTTTCCTCAAATGGCTTGTCACCCTGCATTAGCTCTTCTGAGCTTGAAGCTTTAACAAAAGTCTCTAATAAGGCACAGTTGCATGTCATTTGGGTCTTTAACAACAACATTTTTCTCCACTTTACCTTTTTCATTAACCACAGAAATTTTCCCCCATTATCTGGAATTTATGCTAATTTTGGCCTAATTAAGCAGTGGTTATTTACTGATCACTATAATTAGGTTCAGTTGATTCCATGGAGGGTGGCATGACCAGGCACCCCAATTCAGCAGAGTTCACTGCAATATATTCTACATGAATTGAGGTAAAAGAGGACAATTTCACATGCGAGGATACACTTCCCAAAGTGTTGCTGAAAACCACTTCATCTGTTTCTTTCTGGACAGACATTACAGCTTCCTTCATCCAAGTTCCATAAAGCTTCTGGCATGATTATTTGTGAGACAATAGCCATTGAGGTGACACTGCTGCAGATGTGCTGTCTCCCATGTCTCTTAGAAGAGGCTTCATGTTCTCCCTTGAAGGGCAAGGAGACACCAAGGCTTAGCAGAGTCCTTAAAGAAGTCTGACAGGAAAGTAGGTGCTGGATGAGATAAGAAGACTGCAGGCTGACATGTGCAGAGAAAAATGAGATAAAGTCACAACATATTTCAGCAAAACTCTCTTTAAATTCCATTTAAAATGCCTTTGTATGTTTGTGTCTCTGAGTTCAGGTCCAGATGCAACCATTTTAAGAGACTGAAACTGCAAACAGGTTCAACATGATCCTAATATGAGCTGATGCCCATATGTGCTGCATAAATGCATATATATATGAAAAACACTGTGACAGTTCAGTGCCTTACAGTCTTCTCAAATTTTAGACATATGACAGAGCATCTTCCTCAGGATTAACAAATAACTCAAGCAGTGCTAGTGAAACTTGGAAGAGGAATAGTGGGAAGATAATAAAAAGTTGTTCCCTTCCTCATGTTGAATATAGAGTCAGAATAAAATTTTGGAAAGGATTTCTGTAGGTCACCTACCTGCTCCAGCTCAAAACCAGGGCAACTTCAAAGTTAAAAGAAATTTCTGACGGCCTTGTCCACTTGAGTTTTGAGTAACTCCAAGGATGGAGATCCCACAACCTCTCTGGACCCCTGTTCCAGTATTTATATTTCCTGTCCTACAACTTATGCCAGTTGTCCAGTTGTCTTTTTTATGTGCACCTCTGAGAAGTTCTGTCTCCATCTGCTGTATAGCCACCCATTAGACAGAGGACACTGGGTCCATCCTTAACTTTTTCTCCAGGATTTATCTCTGCTACATGTGTTACAGCCCTTTAACTAACCTGCCTTCTTCCTGCTAGATTCTCCCTTGTTTGTCAAACTCTCTCCTGTACTGAGGGCCCCAAATGGAATTAATTTTACCAGTTGGGTCCTCCCATTAATCTGAATTCCTCTGTTTATCCTTCTTTAACATAGTGTCTTGAGCACAGAAAGTCAGTAAGCTAATCATTATCAAGAATCTTTCAATGAGAAGATTTATCTGAGGAACAAGATGAATCTCAACAAAATCAAACAGAGCTGAATGAGAGCCTTGTTTCACTACTCCAGTGTTATGACTGACAGAGGCAAGCCAAGAAATATAACAATATTCTCCAGTGCTTCCCCACTACTAATGACCTCTCTCAAACTCAGTGAGAATTTTTGATCCTGGGGACTTGACAATAAAATGGCTTGTTCATATCATCAGGACTGTCTGAACTCCCTGAGGGCTGAATGCAATATTAGGGCCAGCAAAGAGGGCAGAGAGCTCATATGCAATTGTCAAAAATGCTCCAAAACACAAAACCCAGAACCTTTCTGCTTCGTGATTAACTGTTTAGGCATCAGCTTTCTCACAGGTTATTGTGAAGGTGCCAATACATCCAGCTTACTCAGTCCACACAGCCTTTCGCAAATTTGGACGAGAGACCCTGGGAATGGCTCAGTGAGAAAGAAGCATATAACAGGAAAATATACGCCTAGGACAGGGCACAAGCCAGCAGCATGTTTTCCATTCCTCCCAGGAATAAGGGACAGTGGCTTTTGGACACTGCAGTTCAGGGGAAACTGCTTTACCTGCTGGCTGTGGTTCCACCCTCAGCAATGTCTAGCTGGTGTATGAAAAGCCACAGGACAGAGCTGACTCAGCATCAGTGAGCCAAGAGACAAAGTGGATTTGCACAACATCCATGGCATACACTCACCCCTGAAGCATCAGATATGTATGCCAGAGGCTGACAGGGCTTTTGTCACCCCATTCATCCTGGTTCAGTCGCCTTTTTACCGAGAGAACATTACCCATGTTAATATGGACCTCCCTTTAACTATCAATAAGTTAGAGCCAGACCTTTCCCTCAGAAGTTTTCCATCACCTGTCTTTGTGTGATGGTAAACCCTGGAGTGGGGGAGGCTTCAGCTCTAATTAGCAGCAGGAGCAACTTTGTATGTCCATCTGCGTTGAGGAGCACTAGATAGCTGGGTGTGCTGATTAGGGTCCATCACTTTTGGGGATACTGAGCCACGTTGTGCCTGCTAGGGGATAATACTGGCCATGAGAAGGATGTCAGCAGTGGTTATATTCTGGCCTGACTGATTCTTCGATGAATTTAGATTTCTAGCTTATAACTTTACTATTCCTAAAATAGCAGGGGCTGGAAGCTAGCTTTTCTGCTCTCCTTCAGACTGTGCTTGTGTTAACATTAATATGTGGGGTGTCTTGAAAAAAAACCCAAATAATTTTATATGGGAAGACTGCATTACTTCGTCTCTCTAACTTTCAGATTAAAATACAGTAAGGCAATATCTCATTAGCATGTTCCCCAGCTGAGGAAGAATTGCCAGGAGATTTCACAGTGAGATTTTAACTCTTTTTAACTGTGGACAATATGATACAAATGTTGGTTTTAATAGTTCCATCAAACTAGGATTTTTTATTTATTTATTTTATTTTATTATGAGACTGAGAGGATGACACTTCCTAAGGCCAAAGCAGGAGCTAAATTCTTCTACAATAGGAGCTTCTAATGATTTTGCACAATACAGCATAAGAAGAAACAGTGTTTTACTTTTCCCACTCAACACTACATTTCTCTGATGCTCATTTTGGCAGAGTCCCATTCCAACATGAAGGAAGCACACTCTGTCTCCCTGCAGAAGTTGATTAATTAACCAGCAACCAAGACACATTAAAAAAATAATTTAAAAATTTAAAAAAAAATATTTTGACTTGCAGAGATGCTTACAGAGAGGACTGTGTTGCTTCTTTTTCCTAAAGATGTCTTCTTTACCTAAAGCTCCTATAGATCTGAGCTTGCTTCCAAATTGTGGAAGATATGGATATGTGGAAGTTTTGCAAATCCTATAGATGCTGTTCAGTTTAAAGCACAGGACTTAAACTGACAAAAGACATTATCAGCTGCCAGATTTTCCAAGACTTTCTGTATGACCTTACCTTCTCTTTGTCTCAGTCCTGTAAAATAAGGATGATTTCACTGCCTCTATTTTTTGAGTCTTTGCTATTTAGGTTTTCAATGCAGAGGCTGCTTTTTGCTCTGTATTTGTACAATACTCTAGAAAACAATACCCTGAGCTCAGCTCATCCCATTAAATAAATCACAGCAACCATTTTCCATCCATCCATTAATAAACAGCATTATCTTTCCTCCTTATTAACTGAATGTCTTTGATTCTGAGTTAAGAACTCTTTTCTTCATCCTTCTTTTGCAACAGTTTGCAGATAATGTATTTTGATTATTTTTTTTTTCCCAAATGGAGAAGCAAAGAAAGACAATCTTGTTACCATGCCTCAGCAAGACTCCATTTAAGAACTTGATGATACAAACAAACCAGAAAGACAGATGTAAATGGTGTTCCAATTAAGTGGAACCCAGGATGCCTCCATGGGTACATTATAGGATGCAGTGGAGGTGGCAATGTTGAAGAGGTAGCTAGGAATAGCCTCCAGCATTAAAAATTTAAACCTGCAACTCGTTCACAGCTGTGCCTGTACATGCACTGGGAGAGAAATGGCACAACTGAAAACAGAATCGGCATATGTCTGCCAAACTCATCCCGAGGAAGAGGAAATTTAACCCCTGTGTTCCTAGTAAGAGTAAGTTCGTGCAACTCATGAATAAGAGTGCAAAGTTCATCAGAGCTGTCTAATGGCAAAAGAACAGTTGAGGCTCATAGAGGAACAGCAGTAACTACCACTCAGTGTTGTACAGCAGGGCTGAAAATTAGAGCATGGTCTCCCTGAAGGTCAGCCTAGTCCTGTAAACTGTGAGTGACAGTCAGTCACACTTGTGCATAGCTGCTTGTGGGTGGCAGTCCATTGCAGGCCTTCCAGGGTTAAAACAAAAAATAAAATAATTTAAAAAAAGGTTGTGGCTCAGGTAATTGTGTGACAAAGCTTGATTTTGCTAGGAGAGAATGGCAGAGGGAAACATCAACCCTGCTTTAAGGGCAGATGCTGAAACTAACCACTTGCAAGACCTCCCACATGAATTCATCCAAGTGACCGAACTTGTTTTGTGCTTTGCTAAGTGAGCCTACTACTTCTTGGGAGACCAAAGTTTTTCTTGGTCTTGTTCACAATTAACCATTGTTTCATGCCTTTTTTCCATGTATGTCATTTAGTCCTGATGAACTTTTTTTATTTGGGTTTAGTTTATATGGTAGAGACGGTCACATCCTGCAGGTTACTATCCTATTACGTAATTTTCAGGTAGAACATTTGTCTTTCTGGAAGAATATCAGGGCTATCATATCTATGTTTGTAGCCCACATTTGGATTATTTCTTAACAGGAAAGATCCACCAACCATTCCTTGGAAAGAGGCCCAACTATTCCTTTGGTCAGATCAGACATATCTGTTTCTAAAATTGAGCTATGGATCAGCTCTAGATTTGATGTGAAGAGAGGGAGAAAGAGCACAGACTCATCTCTGTCCCTTGTTAAGATCACAGTCCTTTCTAGGGACTGTTATAATTAAGGACAATGTTGTCTGTAGGATTCTGCAGTCTCCAGGAATAAAAACTTCAAGGCATATGTCAACAGCCTGTTATGTTGACAGGAAACCCTACTAGGTGGAATGCTCTGAAATATCTGATATGCTTACAGTATTGGATAACAGTATTGCTGTCCTCCCCTGAAAGGCAGAGGAGAAAAGCTACACCTGTAGACTCGATCGCTGATGAGGCAATGGGTTACTCATTTGGGCAAGAAGACCCCAGCACTAAGAAAGGAAGACCAACACTAATGAGGTAAAGGGCTGTCTCTTTCCAGAGACAAGTCAACAGACAGAGCAGCCTGGGCAGCCACAAAAAGAGAAGACAGCAGGACCGTGGGTCAGTATTTGGGTGTGCGGGAGATGGACTGGGCCTGGCTCCAAAGGCTGCTTGTTGAACTGACTCTTTACAGAGTACCCTAAAACTCATCTTTCTCTGAAACTTCCTTAAAGGAGATGTATTCATTTATGATTTTACCTTCCCCTGGGCTATGTTTACACATAAATTTAGGATGGAGGAAGCTGCACTACCGATGAACCTTGTGTTTGCTGTGGGTGCATTGTGTTTTTCCATTTAGGATATTGTAAAGTCTGGCTCTCAATGGAGCTCTCAGATGAGCTATCCTCGTAATATTGTTATTGTTACTCTTTTGTCTTTGGATCTCTATTGTGAATTGCAGCTTGTGTGAACATTTCAATAAAATACCAGCTCATGCGGGCAAAAGCATTGAGCTATCAATTTTGTCATGAGCTAGATGCACTTACTGTGATGAAGCAGCCACTCATCAGAGGAAATAAACCACAGCCAGAGGAGGTGGAGGGAAGTGTTCAAGCATCTGAAAGCACACAGGGAGCAATCCTGGCTTACAGTGTCCTGCCACCAGAAACTACCTGAAAGACTGTAGCAACAGAAATTCCACAGAGCTGTGGGTTATATTTGCAAAATCAAGGGGACTGCAAAAATGTAAAGATGGAGTGTTAAACAGTCCTAGGGACTCCTTTTTTTACACTCAGTTCTGAAGAAAATGTAGGCAGCAGATGAAGCCCATTCAGAGAATATCTGGATTACCAGAGCACTGCTACCTATCCAAAACATCCCTTCATTTTAGCACTGCAAATCAGAAATATTTCTGCCAGAGTCAGCAAACTAAACAGATAATTGAAATAAGGGAGGGCTCAGACATCACAGTTTCCAGTTGAATTTGTTGCAAATGGTAGATGGGTGCAGAAAGTGAAGCAAAGGCAGCTGAAGCACTGTTAGAAACAGCTCAGACTGGAATAAGGACTTGTCTTCATGTGCTCAGTGTCTATTTCTTCCCATGATACAACAGCAATGGGTGACTTTTTATAGCTTGTGTTAAAGATTTGCTTAAAAGCCTTATCCTGTGACATGCTCAGGGCAGCCACCTCCCATTCAGTTCAGCCTGAAGCTTTCCATGAGTAAAACCAAGCAAAAAACATTTGAGGCCTTGCTCTGTACTTTCCCAGTCTAGTCCTTGCAGCGGCTTTCATTTTAGTGTTTTTATTGTTCACAGGTGATTCATCTCCAACAAAATTAAAGATGTAGGCTGCGTCACAAGTCTGCGAGGTGATAAGGATATTTGTTTAGCTCTCTAGTTTTGAGTGGCTGCTGTGCCCTGACTACTCAGAAGTACTACACAGCCACTACTGTGGGGCTCTGTTCCTGCCTTTCCATGGTAGATACCGCCCTATATGTTCTGGAAGGAGACAAAGAGTCATCTACAGATAACAAAGCCACAAACACCTCTGGGTAGTCTTCCACTCACATTCAGACTGCAAGGACCACCCCGTATCAGGGGTGTTGGTTTTGGCTTGTGTGGCGGGGGTTTTTGGTAGCAAGGGGGGCTGCAGGGATGACTCCTGTGAGAAGCTGCTGGAAGCTTCCCTGGCTCCAAGTCAGACCCGCCTCTGGTCAAGGCTGAGCTCATCAGCGACAGTGGTAGCGTGTCTAGGATAACATATTTAAGAAGGGAAACCTGCAGCGGAGAGGGGAGTGGTATATGAGAGGAACCCCTCTGCAGATACTGAGGTCAGTGAAGAGAGGGAGGAGGAGTAGGGGAGGAGGGGATGCCCCCGCAGCCCGTGGTGAGACCAGACGGCAGGCTGTCCCCCCCCAGCCCATGGAGGGGAGCGGGGGAGCAGATGCCCACCTGCAGCCCGGGGAGAGAGGAGCCCACGCCGGAGCAGGGGGATGGATGCCCCCAAGATGGCCGGGACTCTGTGGGAAAGCCCGCGCTGGAGCAGTCTGTGCCTAAAAATCAGACCACGGAAAGGACTCATGCTGGAGAAGTTCGTGAAGGACTGTGTCCTGTGGGAGGGACCCCACGCTGGACCAGGGGAAGAGTGAGGAGTCCTGCCCCTGAGGAGGAAGGAGCAGCAGAGACAACGTGTGATGAACTGACCCCAACTCCCATTCCCCGTCCCCCTGCGCTACTGAGGGGGGAGGAGGTGGAGAGAACCGGGAGTGGAGTTGAGCCAGGAAGGAGGGATGGGTGGGGGAAGGTGTTTTAAGATTTGGGTTTACTTCTCATTATCCTTGTTTTGATTTGATTAACTAGTAAATTAAATTGACTTTGTTTTTTTCCCCAATTTGAGTCTGTTTTTTTGCCCATGACCATAAATGGTGAGTGATCCCTCCCTGTCCTTGTCTCGACCCACAAGCTTTTTATTCTATTTTCTCCTCATCTCAATGGGGCCAGTGGGAAGGAATGAGCGAGTGGCTTCGTGGTGCTTTGTACTGGCTGGGCTTAAACCACTACAGGTGTGTAAGAGAAGGATTTTCAGACCCCAAGGAAAATGGAAGCAGCTTCAATAAGAATTTAAGTTGTTTTTTCTTGGGCTTTCAGATCCCTCAACTCACGTCCTGAATTGCAGATATTCGCCTGAAGCCAGGTACCCAAGTTCTGTGTGTAAAAAATTAGGGAGAAAAGCACGTTTTTAAGTCCATGTTGGCTTAGGGGTATAACTAGGATTCTGGATTTAAATGTATCCTCAGTATAACATTAATCAAAGACTTGATTCCAGCTCTCATTGGACTGCTTGGCTGCAGCTGTGGGTATTCAAATAGATGTTTTGGAGAAGGCAATTAAGCCTCAGCACCCTTTCTGACAGGTGATACACTATAAATTTGGTTGAGAGAGTGACCAGCTTAGGATCTTTAAATTAGAAGTGGAAAGCCCACCCTAGAGGAAGGCTGACTGAAAAAGGAAGGCCAGAAGCAGTATTTGTGAGCAAAAAGAGAGAGGTTGTCTTTTTCTGAGTATGAGGCAAATGAATCTCTGAAATTTTCACAGGAGACGCAAGCCTGAAGAAGGTTTAAAGGATTTCACATTCACAAGCCCATAAAAGGCTTTGAAAAATGTTAAATATTTGTCTGTTTAGCAAGAGAAATTTCGTGTACTAATGTAAGTTACAGGGTCTTTTCAGCTGTACTGTATGTTCTCTTGGTTTTGAGAGGAACCTGGAGATTAGGGAGAAAATAAACTGGACATCTATTAAAAAATGTGCTGTAGAGGTGTTATGAGCCTGACACTTTCTTCATGCAATACAGACTCGTGTGTGGAAATGTTTTAGATATTTATTGTTTTAATATTCAAGAAACACTACCGTGTTCAGCTTTGAAAAAAGAGGGTGATTAAATTGGGTGTGGGAATTAAAGCAGAGGTATCCTTGACCATTATAACAGCTCCATAATGATAATTTCTAGGGAGGGAGGAATGGTTCCCCATGCTCACTATGTCCAACATTCTGAGAGTCCTAGGGATGAAATCAGGACTTTTTCAGGATTTGAAGCAGCCCTTGAGTTTATAATGTGGCATCCAGAGGTGGAAATTACTCAACCTAAATATCGTGCCATTTCCTATGTCTTCCTCTGAAGGATATGGTTCTGGCTTGTGTCAGTAACAAGCAACCAGAGTAAATGGCCAGGGTCCAGAGCCAGGACTGCAGTTCCCCTGTCCCACACCGACAAGAGGGAAGATCGATGAATTGGGTCTCAGGGGAGCCAGCTAAGCATGAATGGTTCACCTGACACAGAATGAAGATAAGGAAAACCTTCCTATGACTGTTGAAATCTTTGACTAAACTCAAAGTGCTGTGAGATATACTTGGGCCATTGTTCTGTAGGTATCACTAGTAAATTGTCCACTGACTTCCCCTCCAGAATGAAAAATAGCTGGGACTCATTCCTACCAATAAGCCAGTAGAAGTCTGTGGCTTCATTTACTGTTGTAAATTAAACATGATTAAGACAGTTCTCTGAAGCTGAGGCAGAGTGGCGTGGAAAGGTGCACATCTGGTACTCTCTTATTCCCCAGGAACAGCCTGGCTTACCAGAAAAACGTGCAGACTATCTACTGGAAATAGTCCCTGGTTTGTGCTTGGCCTAGAGATTGTCTGGGAGAGTGATAGTTGGTTTGGGCCAAGATTGTGCGAGGAGCCATTTCAGCAGTGTGTAGAAGATTGCACTCAAGTGCCTATAAAAGTATCCCGGTGTGGTTTGATTTACTGTGCATAGGCTGTAGAAGAAGTAGAGATACTTGTCTTTGAGTACACTGGTAGGGTGAGACCTTTTAAAAGCTGGGATAAGACCTGAGCTCCTCCATCTTGGAAAGCATCTGAGGCAAACATTGCTGAAAAGTTTGAGTATGAGCTTCTGTGCTCCACAGAGGACAGGCAAGCGTCACTCTGCTGCCCAGCACTGATGTGTTGAGGGCAGGAGGCATATTTATTCTATAACAGAGATAATTCACTGCAATGTACCTCCAATGCACTGTGGCATCTTGTGACTCCCATTGTGTGCCTGTGTGATGTAGAGAAATTGGATTCTCTGAGACGGGTTCGTTCCATTTTGACAGGGAAAACACATTGCACAATCAATATCTCAGTCCCTCTGTCACAGTGGCTTTTCACACTGTTCAGTTGCCCTCTGCACTGAAGAGTGCTGCAGGTGGCTCTTTGCAGATGTCTGTGACAGTGACAGATTAGGAGCTTCTTCACTGTTTTGATATCAAATGAGCCTTGCATATGCCTTCTGTTAAACATGAACCTAAACAGCAGGATTAATAAAAGTAGTAATTGGGACACTCATCTGTGTATGATTTCATTTCAGTCATGATCCTGTTAGTGTTGAAATAAATCATATGTGTCTGTTAACTCCAGATGAAAATAGGCAACTTATTTAGTAACATAAGCAATGATTTTTGAATCCTTATTTAGTAACATAAGTAACGATTTTTGAATCCTGGTTTTGGGGCTCTCTCTAAGAAAACTGTAAGCACACACAATGGGGAGTAGGTAAAACTTAGGTGCATAAATCCAAACCTCTCCCATTCAAGACTACTTTACTCTTGGCTTTCATCATTCAGATACCTCAGTTGTATTTCTGTGTTTCATTCTGTTCAGGACTGGCCAAGTTCACAGACTGCAGACCACCTTGTCTACCTGCTCTGAAGCATCTCAGAAGACACCTTCTCTGAAAGTCTGGCTTCAGACATTGTATGGGTTTAGCTGCAGCATCCTGTTTCTCAGGTAGATGTGTGGATCTGCTGACTAGCAATTGGAAACGGAAGGAAAAGAGGTAAGTCCATAAGTTTTGGACATGGAGTAAAATACATGAATAGTTCTTAGGGGACAGGAAAGTCCCTCACAGTGAGAGCCCTAAACTTTAGGCTGCAAGGAAACTCTCACATATTCCTTGCTCAAAAGTAGTTTCCATCTAATTCTAGAATCATAGACTCACAGAAGTCTGGAAGAGAGCTTGGGATGTCATGTAGTTCCATTCCCCACTCAAAGCAGGGAGAACTTCAAAGTTCAGGTTGCTCAGGGGATTGTCTGGTTGAGTTTTTAGTATCTCCAAAGACAATACCGTAACTTCTTTGGGTTTTTTGCCACAGGAGAGAACAGCTTCAGCAGGAGGAATGGAAACCTTTCTCCTCCCCACATCCAAATAGGAAGATTTTGTTCTTGGAGGTGGCTTTGAGTCACTTCATGCAGCTGTGACTGGTACCAGCTCTCCCATATGGTGTGCTCAGCAGTGAAATGCATATAAAAGGATGTCACCAAAACTGCTCTCCATTAAAAAAAAAACAGAAGAGGTCTTGATTTGGTGAAGGAAGACTAGAGACATTTAGCAGTGAGTGAGTGTTGCCCAGATAAGCATCCACATCTGGAGGAGAGGCAAGATTTAGTATGTGCCCTTTTCTCCAGCGTTTTGCTCTCCATAGAGATGTCCTCAGCCGATGTAATGGCTGCACCCCTCATCAGGTTATGTGGAGGGACCAGGCACCTGTCCCCAGGCTCTGGATTGCAGTCTAGTAGCCAAATCCTGGAAAGAGAAATGTCTCTGATCTAGTTTTACAGTCTTCAGCCCTTTGGACCTAATCCTAAGAGATTTACTCAGGCCTGTGCTGTGAATTGATTGCAGAGCTAGGGATAAAATGCAAAAGCCCTGGCTTTTCAGTGCCAAGCACTGAACCATTACTCCTCTGGGTCAAGCAATGACCAAGCTAGAAAAGCCTTTGAGGCTCTGAGCATGATTAATAGACCTAAAGCTCCAGCCTGGAGCCAGATGGAGAACATACATACTCCTGCTCTTTATGTTTGCATACATACAGGTGCTGCTCTCAAGGAGCTTGTCAGCTACCTACTTTCAGGGAGCTGACAGATCTACAGCAACGCTGCTGGACTAAGTGTGCAAACATAAAGTGGAGATTAACCAAGATGGCCCTTTAACGATGCCATCAGTTGAGTGATCATGCTGACTGATGACAGGAACTGGGCAGGGTTAAATATGTGTGCAAGAGAATTTTTATTGCACCCTTTGTAGGTACTTCTATTCACATAAATATATGCAGGTCTACCTCGTGCTACCCAATCACACATTTCTGTCACCTATTTGACTACCTGTCAGACATGGGACATGAATTCCTGGCAGCTAATTAACTGCTTGTGCCAACCTTCTCGCAATTTACTGTATGATGGTTTGATTTACCACGTTTCTAAACCTATATCTCATCTGCTTTGTCAGGCTTGTCCTGGAGAATCCTGTACCAGACCAAGGCATACTGAAATACCTTAGACATGTTCTCTAACAGGCAGAGACTCTTCAATGCTTTCCACTAAATTACCAGGCTGTGCATTTTAACTCTCCATGGCCTTGACAGCTCTTACTAGGCACATTTTGGGCCTGTCAGACTAACAAGGCCCTGGCAAGTTTTGAGCAATATAAATCCTTTCATGAAAGCCAGAGAGAGAGGGAGCTGACAGAAGAGACAAATGCCTTCTGATGGCAGATGTTTGAGACAAATTAACAAACATCAGCAAACTGCTTTGATCAACCGAAACAATGAGGTAAAATTTTCCCTAGTTTCTTTGTTAAAATTAAGTACAAAATCTGAAGTGTTGCTGAAACAGGGGAAAATATTTGAATTAATGCCATTGGATGTGATATTCCTCTCCCCTAGGTAAACATTATCTCTTCTGTACTTAACAGCAGGACAATTATTACAGCAAGTGTTGCTCTGTGCTGTTAAATAAGTGGTTCTTTGCAATCCCAAGTGATAGAATGAGGTGTGCATAGATGTGTCTGAAAGGATAATCCAGTGGCCAAAACTTTGATCCCTTGCAAGGGTCACCTGAAAGCCAGTCTCAGCTCCACCAATAACCTGTGGTGGGACTTTGGGAAAAACTTCAGCTTTCTTGCCTGTTTATTACCAGCCTTGTCTATTCTGCTAAGAAACTAGTGATACAAAGGCCTTCCCATGTTTATGTAAAATTTCTTGCTGTGTGCCTGCATAAGACCCAGCAGTGCTGCCGTGCTCTCAATTGCACTTCTGAATGCTGCTGCTAAAAGAGAAAAGGTGGAAAAGCTATCCAATGAAAAGTGCCAGAGTTCACTGGCATCACTTGGAATAAAGGGATCTGTGGAAATGTATGGTGGTTTCTAGCAGAGACTTATTTTGCCACTATAGCTGCTGAATTAATTGCTTTGTCTACTTTCATAGGTTGCCTTTAGTTAAGGTGAAATACTTTCAAAAATAATGACATTTGTAATAATTAATAATTTCTTCTATGGAATTAGCTTGCTGTCTTTTCTTCTCCTTCAAGGGTAAAGCTTGTTGTCATTGCTTATATGAAACTCATATGCATTTGCATATACATATGCATATGTGTACATATGTATATATGCATATATACATCAAGGCAATGAGAAAAGAAAGAATGAGGAACAAAATTATATGTCAGGTAACTGGAAAAAAAAAAGGCAAAATACTTTCAACATTTTCCTTTACTCTTTTCTTTATTCAGTACACTTCACTCAAGAGAGGAAACCGGACATCCTGAAATACCATCACTTCAAGAAATTTCCAAAAGAAAAGCTTTGGGTATTGTTTGTGAGATTTTCTTCTTTTGTCTAGATGCTTTTTTTGGTCTGCTCTGTGATGGTACTCTCAGTTTACTGCTGCTGGGGAAGCTATCCCATCTCATAGAAGAAATACTTGTGACAGGAGGTTTGGTACTTGTGTGGGGCCATGCTCGGAGCCCGCGCCAACTTTTGAGAAAGCTGACATTTGGGCTGGGACCGCAGCTCTGGTGATTCATCCCCAGCCATGACGACAGCCTGCAGCCTCCCCCTCCAGCCACTGTAACATGTAGTACCAGACCAGCCTCATCCCCAGTGAGCAGCCCCAGTTGGTGCCAGTTGAACACCTACACAGCAGCAGATGCAAGCCAGGGGAAGGAGGTAAAAAGCCACCTTGGCTGTCCTCTCTCCTCCACCTTAAATCTCTGCCTGCTGCCTTCCAGCAATGTAGAGAAAATTAATTTGGGATTCAAGCATCTGGAGAGCAGTGGATAAAAGGTACTCTGGAAGAACATATTGTTACAGATGTTCCTTTCCTTACTGCTACAGCAAGTCAAGATGAAAACATACTGCATAAACTGTGACGTGCCAGAAATCTAATGCAAACGGTTCCCTTTCAAGCAAGCAGTAAAACCCTGGAAGCTCAAACTGTGTCCTGCAGGCAGCAGAGGAGGAGAAATGCTCTCTCCTTTTTTTTATTATTGTATTATTAAAGATAAAATTGTGCTTGGGGGCATTCAAACAATGTGGTGCTGAGGAATGTGCATGAAGCAGATAACACTATTTCCCTCCACTAGGAGGGAAATATATGTAATAACAGGAACTTTATTCGTTAACTTGGAGAAAAATATGATTACATTAGTGAGGCTAAAGGATATGAAATACCTTCTGCCATCGGATAAAGGATGGTCCAGCCAATGCTGGGAGCAGGCTTTGGAAGTTCCTACTGGAAGAAATAGCAGATGAAGGTGGGAGTAAGAGGAGGGAAGCAATTCCCAGATGGTAACACTTTAATTTTTAATTTGAAAAAGTTAATATTATTCCAAGTTTTATACCCTGAAGAAGAAACCACTTAAGGCAATGCCATATTCTTGGCTCTCTGGTGGGTTAAATAAACTCAGAGTCACAATGCTTTTTATTTATTTAAGGGACAGCTTTTGTCTTGGACTGAATGTCTGCTCAGGAGCAGTATAATACTGATCCCCTTAGGCTGGCTATGTGATCTGGTATGTACCTGCTACTTTCCCAATCCATTTGCTTGTAGATATACAGGGAACAATCCATCAGAGTTGTCCCACGTTCCTGCAATGTGAGAACCAGCAGGAGTTGACCAGAGCAGGCATATCATGGTAATATTCTGCAATAATTTTGCCATCTAAAATGGAAGTTTTCTTGGCAGTTTGGAGGAAACAGGGCTGAGCTGCACCTCACCTAGGATTTCATAGGAGAATAAATCCTAGCTGTACCACCAGTTCTGCTATTATGATGTCTGGAGTCAGAACACCACACTGTGTGGGATTCATTACACATTATGGCATTTCTTCCTTCATATAAGTCTGGACCCTCTATTTCTTACTTAGGCTCCACTCGGCAGGCTGAAAGGAGTAGTGTGTTACGTGGCATACCGTTCAGGGGAAGGTTGGAAAGGAAGAGGAAAGCTCACAAACTGTCAGGTCTCATTTGGCCCTTAACGAAAGCACCTGGATTCATAGGGAAAAAAAGGCTATCTGTGATGAGTGTCAAATGAGAAGAGGGAATTGATATTTACCCTGTAGAATTGAGTTGTAGTTGGCAGTTGAACAATTTTTCATTAGAGCAGTGCACAGCAGATGATTACTCCTGCTTTTTAGCAGGTTTTCTCCAATGCAGATGGATGGCAAGATAACAGGAGGCCTGAGAAGTAAAACAAAGATGCACTGTTTGAGCAGCGGCCCAAAGCCTTGACATTTTCCTGGCATCTGCTTGACCATGGCATGCCAGGCTTCCCACAAGTGTTCCTGGATGGAGTCTCCAGGCCTGGCTGGTACTCACATGTAAGACCACATGCAAATCCCAAGTAATGTGGAATAAATGAAGGAACCAGCAAATACTAGACCCCAAAACCCAGACAAGTTGAAAAACTATGTTCCAACTCTGTTGTGACTGCAGAGAAGGCATGAGGAGGTTACCTGCTTGTACATCTATGGAGGAAACTGGAATTCAGTTCCTGGCATAATTCACAAAAAAGATTCAGCTTCTCTATCCTGAAAAATGGGAACACTGGGTATTTTTTAAGGTGCAGATTTTGGATAAGGGTAGTCCCCAAGTTTCATGCCTGATGTAAGGGATAAAGCAGCTGGCTATGAAACCAGACAGATCATAAGTCAAGATGCAGATGACTTACAATCCCTGTAAGGGAAGTCCTGCCACCAAATGTGGCATTTAAGCTGCGTTGTTGCTCTGCCATTTACTGATCAAAATGGCTCTGGAAAAAAAAAAAGAAAAACTCCCACTTCTTTGAAGCAGGTTGTCTGGATAGGTTATTTGGATAGATCTATGATCTCTGTGAAAGTCCTCAAGTGACAAACTTGCTGTACATCCAAGGACCTCCTCTCATCCCTACCCTGAAGTAATAAATCCCTCTTTTTTTCCCCAACAGTACTGGGAGATGCATGTCTCCTTTGTTGCCCTTTTCCCATGCCCAGGAACTTAGTGTAACTCACTCAAGATCTCTATTTGTCATCCACTCCCCCACCACGTACCAGAGTTATCCATTCTCCTCTCCCCTCTTCCCTTTTTCCGGGCAACTCCTCCTGTCCAATAACTTCTCCCTTGCTTGGTTTCCAAGTCCTTCAAAGCAGTTTTCACACAGAACACAGAGATTACTGCTGAAGACTTTGGGAGATAGTGAGGGATACAGTATCACTTCAGGTGAGTACCTGAGCAAGTCTGAAAGGTAGATCCCAACTTGGATTCCTATAGTAACCAAATGTAATTCTGGACAGGGAGACTGGAAGGTTTAAGGCATTGTCATCCACTGGACCAAAGTGAACAAAAACTGTCTGCTTCCCAGGCCTCCCAAAATAACACTCTCATGATAAACCCACTCGACTTTTCTTTGGTCACAGTGTACTGGTATTTTAAATCTGGAACAATGAGATGAGAGAAGGGAATACTACTTGGATAAATTTAGTGGATACCAACAATGAGGTATTTGATTTGTAAGACAGAGATTCTCAAACTGAGGTCACTACTAATAAAGCAACAGGAAGGATAACCTGGAAGTAATGACAGTAGCTAGTCTTAATTTAGGATCTCTGGGTTCTTTAGTTTGCTCTATGGAAGTTATTGCTGGAACTGCACAGGACTTTGCTGGAACAAGCAGATCCTTGAACAAGACATTTAGACGTGCCTGATCTCAAATATATGAAAGGTCCTTCTGAAGCTAGTAGTACTTGTATCCTTACTGGATTGAATCCTCAGTTTCTGTATCTGTCTCCATTTCCTCAGCTACTACATGGGAGTCAGTAATTTGTATGTAGCTTTGGGGAGTCACATAGACACTACACAAAGGGCAGAGGGGATATAAACAGCTCTCCTCCTTCCATATTAGTTGTCTCTGCATCCCTAAACTATGGGCTATGTATTGTGTTTCCCTTTGGAAGTCAAACAATATGAGGACTGAGTCTCTAGTTGTCTGTCTTCTATGGAACATCCTCTCCTGAAAAACATCTGTTTCAATGGAGAAGGGAAATTTGATGCTGAGGTCCAAATAAGAGGGCTACAGTCCTCAAACCTGCCTGGGTCAAAAGCCTATCCCATCTGGAGTCACTCCAGCTCCCTGGAACTGCAGCAGAACAGGGGAAAGCAGTTCCTTTGTCAATAGGTTTTTCTCTACTACATTGCTTCCAGGCTGTAGTCATGCAGCAACATTTCTGTGACCAGTCTAATGTCCATATTTTGATTTTACTGAAAGACGAGTTTCCTGTGATTTTAACTTTGACCACCACATTCAAGACTCCAAGTACAGTTAAATTCTGCCTCTATGCACTACTTTATATAGGATGAACACTCCATAAAGATATGGAGATCTTAGCTCCTTGAACAGTATTTGAACCAAATACTTGTTTTGTGTCCTAAATGTTCAAGTCAAGTGTTTATTTCATTTTACTCCTAGCTAAGATGTGAAAACAATTCACTCCATATCAGCAACCCTGTTACCTCTCCCTCCTGCAAAAAGCAGTTTTTTTATTCTTGCAGTGCTCTGTGAGACTATATGTCTGTGCCATGGGACATTGCTGCTTTGTTATGTGACCCTGGGGCTGGTGACTTGTGGCACACTGTCCTACCTATGCCTGAGTGCCACGTGTTGGCTCCCAGTAGCAGGAATGACTGTGTGCTGGGCACTCTGGACTAGAAAGGTCTTTCGAAGTCACCAAATCCAACCCACCACTGCTGCAGTGAACTATAAACCTCCCGTAAAACTGATCAAGCTCCTTCCTGAATAGCAGCTGCCCATTTTTGCCTCAGCAATACCAAGATTTCACTATTCCACCGATTCATTAGAAAGTTTCTTCTAGTTTCCATTACTCAAGTTTTATTTCTTCCTAGCCATCCTTGTGCCAGCAAAGTCTTCTTGTTCAAACAGTTTCCTCTCTTTCTGGTGCTCACAATTTTGCATCAGTTATCAGCAATATTTACCCTATGGGCTATCTGTGTACTCGGCAACATCCTGCTTCTGTGGCAACAGGGTAGAAAACGTTATTTAATATATCACTCCACTATGAGCTGTGCCCAATCACACAACAGCTAGAGCAGGGAACAGGATAACACATCAAGGGAAAGTTTCTATTTATGATGCCATAGAAATGCCATCCATGATTCACTGGGTGGAATTGTCCTGGAACAGGAAACAAAAACATAGTGCATAGAAAACAGTGATAAACATCGAGCTGATAAATGATCCTAATTACTTTAGAATAGCTTGGGGTTTTTTTCATTAGCCTTCTCCCTAACATTTTTGTACCAAAAATAATTTTGTGTGAGTCACAACCATGTCATTATAATGAGTGCAAGGAAACATCAGTTTATGTAAGATCAAGTTAAGTAACAAGAAACACCACATTAAGTATAATCTAATTATACTTTGTTCCACAACAGAAGGACAGATTTATTTTTTCAGATAAGAGTGAAAAGCAGTGTATAAACATGTGAAACTAGGAGAGAGAATCACAACGTATACCATTAGGCTCTGCAGAGTCAAGAAGCCAAATGAAACTACCTAAGAAAACAGTTTCTCCACTGACACTGCTGGGAGCGTAGTTCTTAACCAAACACCTACATCAAATGCCTAAAGCTGTGCAGCTAGATACCTCCTTTACAATCAAACGTAAAACCACAAAATGCTTGCTTTCCAAAACAGGCCTTCCTAAAGCAGCAGCCCAGAACTCTGAAATATACCCAAAGGTCCTACCATTTTAAAATGTCAATATGTTTGTGCTCCTGGAACTCCACACAGGGATGATAAGTCATAAAATTTATGCCAACAAAGACTATCAGCAATGTCTTGTTCACCTTCATAATTGACATGGGTATAAAACTTAACTCAGTATTCCCAGCATTGGATCACAACTTGCATGTGAGACACAGGATTTCTTTTGCAAAGTTATTTGATCTTCACCTGTATGAATTCTTATCTCTCTTGCAGCCTGTCTGTACGGCTCGGGAAATGTTTCTGAAATACTTTGAGAGCCTCCTTGGGGAGGCAAACAAATAAAAGATCGATTTCTATCTACTCTCATGTTGTTTTTACTTGGAGATGTTGCTCTTAATACAGCTTGAATTCAAATAGTCGATTACAAATCATAGTGCCTATAGTACATCAGTACAATGTGATACTTTCTGTCTTTCAATAAATGGTATTTACACAGGATCAAATTCTGCCATGAATTACACCAGAGTGAAACCAGAGCAAACAGCTCTTCAGTCAACAGAGTCGCTCTGGATTAATGCAGAGAAGTGAAGGTTTTCCAAGAATACTGTCAACTCATTCAAAGCTTTTTTAACCTCCAGGGTTATGTGTACCAGTATCTCAATAATGTGCTTGGAAAATCATGCAACTGATTAACAGTAGAGCCCCCTGAGTGAGACATAATTGAATTGGAAAGAAAAGATCCTTATTCCCAGGGTAGGGAAATGTAGGCAGTACAAAGAGCTACATGACCAACCAAGATCCTGTATCAGAGGAGTGACAGCTCTATTTATGGGTACAAGTTAAGGACACAAGTGAGCTAACTAATTTGGAAATCTCTGTGATATTGGCACAGGACCCTTGATTGTAGGGCTTCCTTACCACGAGTATTGATCTCAGTCTAGTCCCTGAAGCAGAACACCCCAAGGTGAAAGGTCAGATTTACAGATGTAGACGACTTATTTTAGTCAGTTGAATCCCACTCCTGGTGCCCACCTTGTTGAAACAAGAGCAAACCCCACTGTTCCACCTTCACTTCAGCGTGACTCCTGTGTTGCCATACAGCTAATTGCCTTTGGGAGGATGGACCTCCCAAGCATTTCACCAACTATTCTGTGGAACAGGATACCAATGTTGCCTGACAATAATAGGAAACACCTGTAAATTAAGTAATCATAAAAAAATCTGTTGTGGTTTAATCACAGACAGCAACTAAGCACCACACAGCTGCTCGCTCACTCCCCATATCCCCCCCTGCCCCGGGATGGGGGAGAGAATTGGAAGGGTAAAAGTGAGAAACAATCTCATGAGTTGCAATAACAACAGTTTAATAATTAAAAAGAAATAATAATATTGTTAAAAATTGTTAGGAAAGAGAAAAAAAACAAACACAAAAACAACAAAGAAAGAGGATAATAAAATCCAAGAAAGACAAGTGATGCAAATTAAAACAATTGCTCACCACCAACCGAACAATGCCCAGCCAGTCCCGAGCAGCAGGCCCCCACCCCAACCTCCTCCCTAGTTTTATTGCTGAGCATGACACCATGTGGTATGAAATATCCCTTTGGTCAGTCAGGGTCAGCCATCCCAGCTGTGTCCTCTCCTAACTTTTTGTGCACCTCCAGCCTACCCACTGGTGGGGTGGTCTGAGGAGCAGAAAGGTCCTGAGGCTGTGTAAGCACTGCTCAGCAATAGCTAAACCATCAGTGTCTTACCAACTGTATTTTCAGCACAAATCTAAAACACAGCTCCATACAAGCTACTATGAAGAAATTTAATTGTATCCCAGCCAAAACCAGTACAAAAGCAGTCAAAGAAATTGGAGCTGTTTTTTCTAGAAAACTTAAAATTTAAAGAGGAACTTTGATAAATAACTGCAGATATATTCTCCATGCCCAATGAGTTGAACAAAGATAGTCTTAAATTGAAACAAAAAAGGAATCCACTAGGCATTAAGAAAACCTATCTAATGAGTAGGAAAGCTAAGCACTGGCACAGGCTATGTGAGGGATAGAGACTCTAGCACATACTACCATCTCCAATAAATGGTTTGGGTATAGCTAGCACCACAGTGAGCATGGACTGGACAGCTTCTTACAGTCCCTCCCAGTCCTGTTTTCTCTGATTCTGAATAGTTTTCACATTGCTTCAGAATGACATGAGGCAGAGGCAGAGAAAAAACAGTCTCCTAGCACCCTGCTCTGATTCCTAACAAATTGCTTCCCATTAAAAGTAACAACATTTTCAAATGCTTGCAGCAATCAGCAGGGTAAGTCATTGTCCCTCTTGCACTACACATAAATTCTCTTTACTGTCTTATTTGTGGACATAATTGTTGTGGTTTTTTTTCTTTAACATTTCCTTGTCTTGTATAATTTCCCTTTAACTTGGTAATGATCTGAGATTAGTTTTATTGGTTGTGTTTCATATTTGTTTCATATTTTGAGACTCCAGATGAAAAGTTGTACACGTATATATAGTATTGACATGACTGAACAGACCATCAAAAGAGCATTCCAAGAGAGATCTTGATTTAAACAGGTAACAAATGGTAGAAGAAATTTGCCTGAAATTCATTAGAAAATAATAGAATAATTTAAGTTGGAAGGGACCTCTTGAAATCATCTAGTCCATACCCCCGTACCTTCTCCCCCAGCACAAGCAGGATCAGCTAGAGCAGGTTGCTCGGGACCATGTCCAGACAGCTTTTGAATAACTCCAAGAATGGAGCCTCTACAACCTCTCTGGGCAGCCTGTTCCAGTGTTTGACTACCAGCATGGAAACAAGTGTTTTCTTGTGTTCAGATGGAATTTCATGCGTTTAAATTTGTGCCCGCTCCATCTTGCCCTCTGTATTGTGTCTGCATGGCAAGGTTTTGGTAGCTGGGGGGTTACAGGGGTGGCTTCTGTAAGAAGCTACTAGAAGCTTTCCCTATGTCCAACAGAGCCAATGCCAGCTGGCTCCAAGACAGACCTGCTGCTGGCCAAAGCTGAGCCCATCAGTGACGGTGGTAGTGCCTCTGGGAGAACAGATTTAAGAAGGGAAAAAAAAGTTTCTGTGACACAGAAACTGCAGCTGGAGAGAGGAGTGAGAATATGTGAGAGAAACAACCCTGCAGACCCCCAGGTCAGTGCAGAAGGAGGGGGAGGAGGTGCTCCAGGCGCCGGAGCAGAGATTCCCCTGCAGCCTGTGGGGAAGACCATGGTGAGGCAGGCTGTGCCCCTGCAGCCCAGGGAGGTCCACGGTGGAGCAGATCTCCACCTGCAGCCCGGGGAGGACCCCATGCCGGAGCAGGTGGGTGCCCGAAGGAGGCTGTGACCCCGTGGGAAGCCCACGCTGCAGCAGGCTCCTGGCAGGACCTGTGGCCCCGTGGAGAGAGGAGCCCACGCTGGAGCAGGTTTTCTGGCAGGACTTGTGACCCTGCGGGGGACCCACGCTGGAGCAGGCAGTGCCTGAAGGACTGCAGCCTGTGGGAGGGACCCACACTGGAGCAGTTCATCAAGAACTGCACCCCGTGGGAAGGACCCAGGTTGGAGAAGTTCATGGAGCACTGTCTCCTGTGGGAGGGACCCCACACTGGAGCAGGGGAAGAGTGAGGAGTCCTGCTCCCGAGGAGGAAGGAGCAGCAGAGACAACGTGTGATGAACTGACCACAACCCCCATTCCCCATCCCCCTATGCTGCTGGGGGGAGGAGGTAGAGAATTTGGGGGTGAAGCTGTACCCGGGAAGAAGGGAGAGGTCGGGGGAAGGTGTTTTAAAATCTGGTTTTATTTCTCATTACCCTACTCTGTTTTGATTGGCAATAAATGAAGTTGATTTTCCCCAAGACAAATCTGTTTTGCCCATGACGGTAATTGGTGAGTGATCTCTCCCTGTGCTTATCTCGACCCACGAGCTTTTTGTTATATTTTCTCTCCCCTGTCCAGTTGAAGAGGGGGAGTGATAGAGCCGCTGTGTGGTACTTAGTTACTGGCTGGATATAAACCACTGTACCCTCTCAGTGGGCATTACTTAAAAGAGTGTGGCTTCTTCTTCTTCATTCCTCCTATTAGGTATTTGTACACATTGATAAGATTCCCCTCTGTTTTCTCTTCTCTGGACTGAAGAGTCCAAGCTGTCTCAGCCTCTCCTCATATCATAGGTACTAGCAAAACCAGCAGTCAGGGCTCCTGAATCTTAGCTCTGTCTTCCATCACCAAAACCAAGGCTGCTGACTGCTGCTGAAGATGCAGTGGCAGTATCCTTCACAGACATGACTGTGAATTAAAATTAGTGTGGAGAACTTGGATGTGGCATTAACATGAAGGATGGAGGAAGGCCTGGCAGAAACATGCCACGGCTTATTCTATCTTATATAAGGTCTAAAGACTAGTCAATCTATTTTTAATTACAGCTCAGTCTCCAAGCTAAACAGTTGATATGATTCTCATGCTTCAATTGCATAGCAATGACAGTGAAGTATTTGAATCCTAACTAAAGAGGAGATAACGCACCTCCTATCTGCATGCTTGACGCATTGTGCTGCCCCCTCTTTCCTCCACCCTCTACAACAACATCTTACGTGTGTGCTCCTGTGATGTATAATTCACAGTGTTGTGCAGCCCTGCCCTTCTCCTGCCCTCCATTCAAATCAGTTTTCAAATGCTGTGACTCCAGGCACTAATGTTTTAGACAAGCTTGATGCAACTGAGACAAGGCTGTAAGCTGAAAATAATGTGCAGCAGCATAGTTGAGTGGTTAATCAATACACGAGCTGTCAGCTTTTCAGATCAAGGAATTAACAAACTTATATTGCAGTAAATGAAATGAGTTTTGGGGTTAGAAAATAGAAGATGCTAACAAGGCAATGTCTGAGTCGGTTTTTTTTTTTTAAAAGTAATGAAGGAAAGAACTCAAACATTAACATTTGAATCTTTTGGTATTCTTAGTTGTGCTTGTTCTAACTAGTCTTGAGGAATTATGATGACTAATTTACAACTGAAGGATACTCAACACAGCTTGATGATGGCTAAGAACCCAGGATGGCCCTGAAGTTAGAGCTCCAAATATATCTCTACAGCCACAAATGTTTTCTGACCCCACCTTAAACTGGAGAAGTTTGAAAACTATATCACATGCCCATTGTAGGGAATACTTGACAAAAGATAATTAAAGAGCATTCATAAACCTTCTTCTTTTCTCCCTTAAATCAAAGTTTTTTACTTTTGTAAGCTTTAGTACCTTGACTGGGGAACCTCTAGTGATAACCATCATGAACTGAGCAAAGGCAGCCCCTGAAGCTTCCCAGTCAAAGAAAAACCTCCCAGAGAGAGGATCCTCTGCCTCCAGTTGCTGGTGAACAAGGATGATTGATTGAAGGCTCCAGACATCATCTGCATGTCTATAACTTGGTGATGTGAGACTTTTTTGTTGAAGCACCATGAAGTTTTTAAGTTGAATAAAACATCATCATTCATGTCTGACAAAGGATGGAAAAGAGATCTGTATCTAGCTGTGTCTGGCAGGAGGGTTCATCCTAACCTTTGGTGCAGCCTGTGGTGACAAGCATGTCTGGGCAGCTGGGAAAGAGACTGTATCAAATAGTGGCTACCTGTAGAAAATGTTTATAAATGGTTGTGTAGGCAACTAGTCCACTCCATAATGAGCGGAAAATCGGCAAGAATTGTATGAAGGTGATTGACATAAAGTGGTAATAGAAGCAGGGAAGATTTGGTCTTAAACTACTGTAAGTAATGATGGGTCACAGGTTCTGGGAAGAGCAGATCTACCCAAGCACCAGTTTTAGGCTTAAAATACTGTTTGAATAGTTTGGAAAGAATCTCTAGATATTTTTTTCCTGGTCAATGCATCAATTAAAACTACCATAAATGGTATTTCCTCTTATTTGAAGAAACCACTAACAGAAATACAAGTTCTATAGCCTGTTTAGTCCCAACACATTGAATAAAAATGTAATCTGAGCAAGGCAACATTTACATCACCTTTATTAAGAAGAGAAGGGGTGACACTACACACACCTTCATCAGAAGCATCCCAGAACATTCTGGAGTGTCTGCAGCTTATTTTCAGGCTTATCCAGGTAAAGACCGGAGAATAAAGTGTGACTTTGTCAGGCAGAGACAACCTCAAACAATTCTTTGCAGCTCAATTGATGGCATAGCCTGGGGGATGCTGTTTTGCAAGTGTAAAAGGCAAAAGTCCCATCACAGGAGCCCAGTGTGTGATATTAAACTTTCTGTAAAAGGCCATCCTCAAATTAGGCCCATTATCTCTGACATACAATCTCCACACAAGTGAAATATTTAGTGCTAAGAGATTATGGCATTTCCCTAGGCGAAGCTATATGCAGTTCACAGAGCTTTTGCTTGCAGAGCACAGCTTGGCAGGCTTTCTTAGCCAGTTTGACCAAGACCATGAAACAAGTCTTGTGCATACAGTCTCCCTTGCAAGATCAGAGCATTAACACACAGCGCTACAGACCTGCTGAAAAAAAAAAAAATACCCTGGGCTTTACAGGACTTCACAGCTTTGGTGTGTGCCCAGTGTAAAGAACAATGAATTATTCTGCTGCCCTAAGGGCACAGTAGGATCATTTCTCTAGAAAGCATGCCTCTTTATGGGGCAGAAAGAGAGGCACAACACCACCAGACTGAGGCTGTAATAACCTGTATAATGAGATGTCCCCTGACATTATCACGGATCAGATCCTTACAGGTAGGGAGGGTCTCCTGGTGCAGAGTAGAGAGAGGGGGCAGAGGAACTGGGAGTGTTCTTCTTGTCAGAGATGGTGTCTGGAAAGGCTTTGTTTGTCCTATCAAGAAAGAACCTACAGGACCAAAGATCTGTGGCTTTAGGTAATATAAATGCACACACTGAAAAAAAGAGTCCCCAAAGACCCTTCTGCAGGATGAAAATGGAGGTAAGAGACAAATAATGACTTGTCCGTGGAGCTGAATCAAGTGTTCCACTTCTGCCTCAGCAGCTTGTTTCTGCCTGACTCCTGGACTGACCCATTGGCCGGTCCTTAAAACAATATGGGCCTTCTGGCTGAAAGTTACGACTATAAATGTGTTAATATTAAGCAAGTCTTGAGAATTTACTGTGTTGCTTTTAGTTCATACTTCTCTTGGAGAAAACAAAATAATCCTTTCTTTCACTCTTTCTAAACAAGAAAAGGCAGTGATCTCACATTTGCTTCTAATTACAATGCACTTTACTGTGCAGCCCCACTGAGGGGAAAAGGTTTTTGAAGTCTACAGCATTGAGTGAGAATTGATCGCTAATTAAATTCATCTCTGGGAAGTTAGCTATAACTGAAACATACTGAGTAAAAACATTCAGATCATTGTTTTGCTAGTGCTACATGTTAAATAAAAACTGCATAAATCAGGTGCTTTGAAATAGCTGGGAAAGCCAAGCCCAGACGTGGTGGAAGTCCTATTTCAGGAGGGCACCAACTGTAGTGGGCCAGTGCAACACCTCTGTGTACTTGTGGTGATGATCAGCTTTCATGAAGGATTTATCACTCTGTCCTCCTTGCATGGGAAAGGCCAGTTATGGTGTCTCCATAGATCCACAGAGCCAAACATACCCACTTGGGTAGAACAGGGTGTTTTGGTTCTTTCTGGGTTCCGCTGTGGGTTCAGGACTGAGTTTTCAGTGTGTTGTGGGAGCTGGGACTGGAACTGAGTAGGAAACACAAGGTATGCTGTGCCTTCACTTTCACAGGACACCATTCCAAGGTGCATTAAAACATGACTCCAAAGGCAAATCAAGAACCAGTAGAACACAGCTGTAGCAAGTGATTTTATTTGATGACTTCTCAGGTAGTAGGTTTCAAAGACAGTCATCATTTTTTCTGTTTTATCTGGTTTATAAAGGTACCTATTTTTTTGCCAGTTACGTTTTTTACTTACCTCTGCCTATTAATATAGTGGCAGATGGTACAGGCAGGTATGTGTTAAGATGTACATACAGATGGCTCACTCTGTCTTGCGGTGCCTCTGACAAGATAAAGACATGAGGAACTGCAGGATGCTACAGATTACAAAGGGAAGTAATGTATATGCAGATGGCCTACACTGAACTGTGGTGCCACTAACAGGACAGCAGAATGAGAAACAGCAGGACACTATAGATAGCAAAAAAGGAAATAGCTTGGCAAAATTGCTGTCAAAGTTAGAAATTACAGGGCAACCACAGCATAAATACCAACTAAAGGTATAAAATCAGCAAAAGCAGGGTTGATGAGGAAATGGTACACGGAAATGAGCTGTTTATTTGGGAGGGGATGAGAATGGTAAAGGGGAAGATCTTGCAGGGGAAAAGGGAATATAATGTGAGCCAAATCGCATGTTCACAGCTCCCTGTCAAGCAGCTCTGAGCCTGATCAACACAGCTTGGAGCAAGACTGCAAAAGCGTTGTTGCTCCAACTGTGCTTGCATCTGACTCTCTTGCACACTCAGGAGGGATCTGGATGCTTTCCCCAATGCTGGGAGGGAGAACCCAGAGGAGGTGGCTGGACATCCTCACTTCCAAATGGTGTAAAAGTCAGAGTGCAGACAATCCTGGAAAGAAAATTTTGCTTTTGTGACTTTTGAGGGTGATTTTGATGTTGTGTATAGCCAGTCTGGTTTTGAATCCAGAAATTAGTTTTCTTTCATTCAAAGAAACCCAAGCCCCACACTGCCTAAGTTTACCTCTTGATGATTTTATTATTTATACACCACAGCTGCCCAGAGGTGATGGCATAGCTTAAACAGGAAAGATAATGCCTTGGACAGTGAGTTTAGGAACAGAAATATAAATTAATGGCAAGAATGAGATCAGAAGTATTATCCTTGTTCTGTATAGGAAAAATCCACAGGGGATATATCTGAGTTTGTCCTCAGAGGCCACCTTGAGATTACTGTCAAAATCAGAATTGTAGGCCAATACTGGACCTAGAAGAAAGGGTCTGGCAGATTACAAAGCAGTCTGGCAGGACTAGAGCTTACTGCACCCAAAAGTTTGCTAATAGGAACACAGTTCGGTACAGGAGACTTACCGCCAGGGAGAGGGGTTCCCAAAGAGCAGTAGTAGGGTCAGGACTGACTGTGGCCAGCTGTTTGCTCTGGTTGTGGTGCAGTGGGCTTCATCACACAGCTCCCGTTGTGAGGCTCTGCCTCTTCCCACATCCCCTGGCCATGGAGCTCATTCCCCATAGGAATGTGGGACTGAAAGAGAACAGCCCAGCTCTCTGCAATCAAAGGCAGAAGAGAACACAGAGCAAACACATCATGTCTCCTCTGGTCTCATCAAAGGCTACAAAACCTTTCTGATTGTTCTGGAACAGTTTCTGGCTATAAAGAGGTTATGGAAAGTGAAGAGGAAAAGTTAAGGAATCGCCACCATCTCATTTCCCCACCTAAGAGGGGAGGCAGTAAGAAACTGTGTCCCAGTAGACTGTATCCCAGTAGATAATACCCCAGGCTGCACTGAAAGGGAGGGTCACAGAAAAGTTTTCGTTAGTATTCCAGCTACCCTGAGACTCCTCACATGTTAGATATGTGTATTTGCTAGAGTATAAATGTAAATGCACATTTATCTCAACATTTACTGCCTTTATTTGTTGCAGAGTTCAGTGCTTGAGAGTCAAATGATTCTGCAGGTAGTAATTACTGATTTTGTATTTACAAAAAGTGGTTTTAGTTCAACAAGCAAATTGAGATTGACTTGTCTTGAAAGGAGTTTCTTATTCTGCCCCATCTCCTGTTTTCAGTGTCAATTTACTGGTTTCTGTGACCATGCTGCTCTCTTGGCAAAACAGGCTGATTTCAGGGTGTAACTCTAGTGACAGTAGCCATAGCCCTACGCTGTACTGAGTGGACTAAGTAATGCAGTAGATGTCTTTGTGCTCCCAATGTAGCACTAGGACCTTCTGGGCAATGATTCAATGCTTCTCAGAATGCAAGACCCTAAGAAGATTATAAAAATAACCATATAGTGACTTTGTTGTAGACAAAATGGTCATGACTTGGGCAATTAACTCAATTACTTGCAAATTAATACCAATTTCTGATCACTCATTCAGCATGGATAAAAAAGAGAAATATAAAAAAGTACTTCAGCAAACAACATTCCTCCCCTTTCTCCAGGCTCAACTTAAGCCAAAAAACCTATTCTACCCATTTCCAGTCTCAACTTCCCTTATTTTCATCACAGGTTACACTCACTCTATCCCAATCCCTCCAATGAGGTGAAGGGGTGCAGGAGGTTGTCCATAATGGATTCAGTCTGTCTTTCTGTCCATAATAGTTTCTGTGTGCCACTCTTTGCTTCTGACTGGTTCCTTCCTGCCAAACCTTGCTTCTTACTGGTTTTCCTCCACCATTCCCTGCCTCTTACTGGTTTTCCACTGCTCTACTTTTCTTCACGTCACTGCACTGGGGTGCGTCACCCACAGGCTGCAGTCCCTGAGGAGTGCCCCTGCCTCTTTGGTCTGAGGTATGACTGCCTCCCTATGATGTCACAGGTGTGACAGACATTTCAGTTCTGGAATAAAAGCATCTCTAGGGAGACCATGAGCCTCTTTACCCCAGGCCATGTTAGGCAGTATTTCTCATACCGACACTTGAGTTCCCCACTAGAAAGGAGGTGACCTTCCCTCGCAGGTCTTTGTTGGGCTGAAGACTACCCAAACGACACGCATCAGTTGTTGCAATGTGTGTCTTGGTGACCTTCACCTCTTCTGGAGTTTGGTGCTTTTGTGTCCAAATGCCTATTGATTTAAGTGCTGGCAAAGAGAAGTGCAGTATTTAACTACGCAAATGGATGAGGAAAGAGAAGGTGCATGAGGCAGAGACCCGGATGTTTTTTGTGTCTTTAAAGAAGACCATCTGCTCTTACATATGAAAACATGAAGTCATTCCTCTTCCATGTACAATCACGCCTGGGTTTTTTTCTGTCACCAGTAGTTTTAACAGCAGTGGATGGCAACTGTGTCTCCCTTTAATGGTCCTCCAAAGCCAAAGGGAAATAAATAAAGGAAGGAAAAGGAACTGTCAGTAAAAAAAGGACTGATTGGCAACTTGTAAAGGGAGTATTTGGGTAGCCCCATGATCCTGCAAACACCTTCTGGTGACATTTCAGTCATCTGCTGTGTTTCAGACCAGTGGCTTTCCCAATCACATATGGCTATTCCCAAGCACAGAACTGGCCTTTTGCACAGGGACTAGATGTATGACAGCAAAGACCCATTCAGGCATCCTAGTTTTAGCTAATACTTTTTTGGTTTTTATTTCTTTGTTTGCTTTAGAAAATAAGGTGCCTGTTGACACAGAGGTTAAGGAGGTTAACAAGTATTAAACAGAAAGACAGAGGATTATTTCAGAGTTCCTCATCTGAGGCTTTAGCTTCAGTGTTTTCAAAGGAATTTCCAGCAGCACTAAATAATTAGCTGTTGTACCAGCCACAGCATCAGAGCTCATCTTCACAGCTGTAATTACTGCATGCTTCTGACACCATAGATATTACCATTAACCCTGCATGTGAATCATCATCTAATTTATTGTCTGAGCTGAAAGCAATTCTGTCTTTCCAGCTGAAAATTTGCAGTAGTGCTTTGTCATGTTAATCTTCAGGTTATGATCTCTCTTCCATATGCATGCATTGCCTTTCCAGATGGAGGCTTACCGAAGCACCTCCTGCTGTCAGCCTTCATGTGCAGTCTTTGACAATTTTGGATTTTTTCCTAAAAGCACAGGTAACCTTTATTTCCATGTATAATGAAGAAGTTCATTTAGCAAGCATTGGTATTTACAGCACAGAAGGAAGGATATTCTCAGAGATTTGAGATACTGAAAAGGTTAATTATCTAAAAAAATAAGATGTCTGTATAATCCCCTAACTGGTATTGCACAGCTGACAAGTGTACATGATGCTGACCTACTGTTGGTGAATCTGTAAAAGAGGCCCCTTACACCACAGTAAGTTCTGAAGCTCTCCGAAAAGATGGGGCATGGGCCTGTGCCATGTGAAAGTACCGCAGCAAACAATCTCAGCATAGGCTGAGGTGTAAGAACTGTCACTTGATAAAATATTTCTACAGGAAATTTGTACAAAACAAACTTTTTCATAAAGAAATGTCATGTCTACTACATTGTGGGGTTTTTAATGGAAAATGTTAGCTCTCAATTGAAGTTAGTTTCAACTGAAGTTAAATATTTAGTGCCAATTTCCTCTGATATAAATTCATTTGTCTAATTGAATCAAAATATTTTGTTACAAAGAAGAAAAAATGCAGTGTCTCAGGATTTTTTTCTTCTTTCTGTGTGGGTCTGTCTGGGTAATTATGCGTTCTATGATGCTTCACAGGCTCTGTCTGCACTGATAAATTAAACAGTACCAGGAAATATTTCCAGGCAGTGGACCTCAAACATCTTTTAAATGGTACTGTTTGCAACATTAAATTGTTAAACATATCTCTGGTCATGGTCCAGGCTCACTCACTCACTCCCAAGCAATTCCCAGGCACAGGAAAGAGTTAGACTGGGCCAGGGACTGTTTCCTGGCAGATGGGTTGGATGTAAACATCAGGACTTGGAGGTTAAGAGAGTTTAATAGTTATACAGGTGCAAACTGTTTTCTCACAGTTCAGTCCTGAACTCCCCACTAAAATCTACTCATAGAGATTCATAGGGACTTAGCAGCTAGCTTTTTTGAAGTCCTCATGATCCTTAACACTTTCATTCTCACAGTTGTCCAGAGATACAAATTAATCAAGTACCATCTAAGGTCATTCAGGAGATCTGTCAGGAGTGAACCTGGTTCCAGGCAAGTCTTCTGGGTCATGGTCATTCCATCTCTCCAAGTCTGTGCTTATCTCACCTTAGCTGCAGCAGAAGCAGAAACAGGCAGCCAAAAATGGCCTTTGAAAACATCACTCTACCTGATTATATCTGAAGTTTTTGTTTGTAACACCGCAGAACTTTCTGATTCACTCAATCCATATCTAGCCAGTTAATAATCCTCTTTTAAATGGAAAGAAATGGCAATGTTGAATGGCATCAACATGCCTTTCATTTCTCAGGCTCACCTGCTTGTTGAGCTTGAAAGAAGGTTCTTTCAAATACTGACTTTTTGTCAAATTCCATTTCACACCTCGACCTCTACTGCAAATGAAGCCACAATGGAATCTTTACTTATCCAGCTAGGCCTGTTTCTTATATCCTCCTGGAACTCACATTTTTCACCTCTCTTTCTAGACATTGTTCTGCTTTGGAAAAGTGACTCTGGAATCTCAAAACAGTAATAGAATGATGTCTGGGACTGAGGAAATCCATTTCTTCCAGTCATCTTGAGCTCTGTTAACTGGTATGATGCTATATGGGGGTCAGAATTCCTTTGGCCCTCCCAATAGCAGTCCCTCTCCATCACACCTATACACTGCTGTTTAGGCTCTTCAAAGAGTATTCAGCAAGGACGCTTGGTCATCAGATGTTTGGTCTGATGGCCAGAAGCAAGGCCAGCCCAGTGTTGGTATCATACAGATTGACAAACCATTTACTCATCAAAGATTGTTTTGCAGTTAACAGAGGTATGTGCAAAAATAGTCGTCCACTTTTTGAACAAGAATAAGCAAAATACTGGGGTCATCAGAAAGATATGCTTTTGGCAGAGGTCCACCATGGCGTTATAGCAAGCAACAGAAGAGATACAACAAAATGTGGGTTTTGGAAATCTTTTTATGTTCCCAGAGAGTTATGAAAAGAGGAGATCTGTTCAGAAGCTGGTTAGGACACAATTTAATGGTGAAGGCAGGTGCTTGGTAGAGTATCAGGCATCTGCCCTAGACAGAGAAGATGTCCTTATGATGGTCACAATGAAGGTACTCAACTAGAAGCAAGTATCAAAGCTGGTTTCACTTCTCTTGTGCAAACAGATTATGGTGCCTACCCAACATTCATAAAAACAGATCTTGAAAAAGAAACAGTTTCCAAAAGATTAATGCAATTATTGGCACAAGTCACTGAGAGTATTTAAGTGTAAGATCTTAATGAAGATTTTTCCTAGGCGTCCTACCCAACACCCCAAAGTGACACTTCCCACAAGTGAGCAAAGCAAGTTCTTCTGGGTTAAATCCATCTAGTGCTATGACACTGTTAAAATGCTTAAAAATATAGATGAGGTTGGAAATAAGAATATAAAGGGCAGTGAATATGAGCTTCAAATTAAAATCTGTCAGTGACTGATGGGAGAAGCAAATGAGTCAATGATAATGTGGTTAAAGAAAATAGCAAGGTATTAAAAAAAGCCCATCCTGGGAAAAATTAACTGATGGGAATTAGAATTACAAATGAATTACAGATGAAACTACAAATAGTGAAGCAGTATCCATGATCTAAAATAGTAAGGGTGGAATAGAATGCTTTTCCTCAGTAATAAAACAAAGTGTAGGATAGTAATAGTAATAAAACAAAGCATAGGTTCTTCAAATTAAACATTTTCCAAGAAGCAGACTCAGGTAACTTGCACTCAAGAAATTTTCAAAGAATTAGTTAATCAACTTCATAGCTGAGTTTATCTGAACACATTTTTAGAAACCAGGAAATTCCCATAGTCTGGGGGATTATCTGTATAATATCAGTATTTGAGAGAGCCAGAGATCAGGCAGTCAGATATAAATCCCTACTGAAATAATGCCAGAAGTAATCAACAATGTTATTGTTTCCTTTTGCGTCTTTATTGATATTATTCATCTCACCATCACTTCTTGTAAAACAAGCTTGATCAAATAAACCTCTTCCCCCTTTTGTTCCTTTTTTTAAATAAACTGTTGGATGATGCATAAAGGTAGCTGGTGTGACTAGTTTTCCCTATACGATTTGAATGGGTACCAGACAGTATTTTGTCAAAAACAATTTGTTTAGTGAGAACAGAAAAGGGACATAGTAGCTATTCAACACAGCACACAGAAAGTTCAAAATCCAGGTTTTAAAAGGACAATATTCAGAGTATTTCTTTCTGGGTACCCCAGGAATTAATTGATGGCCCAATATTATTTGGAGGGGGCAGGGGAAGAGAAAGAGAAAAGTGGTGGTAGGGATCAACTAGTTAATTTTGCCTGCAAAATTTGCAACTGAGAAAAGATTGGTGGAGTAGCAAAATACAAGAAAACATGATGCTGTTACTGTCTGACCGGCAGTGCTTGAAGAAATGACTGAAAGGCAACAAAACATGTTTTAACGCAGACTCTTTGAGGTCCTGCACATCACACACAGTGTGTTAAGAGGACAGGAGCTTTGTGGAAAAAGTCACTGTAGCCTGAGACATTTACATTTAAGTACACTATTAAAGACAGTTATTTGGATCACTGGTGACTGATAGGCACATGCAAAGGGTGGCTCATTCCTGTCCCCCAGTCTGGGGTGCTAAATTAAAGATGAATTAATTATTTTCTGTAGGAACCTTTCTCTCTTCTCTGACTGGAGAAAGCACTGTATGATCTGCTTAGACTAGACACCAAAGGCTTACGTTAGGAGAAATTAATCCTACCTTTTGCCTTAGTAAATTGAAGAGATACTTACAGGTTACTATAAGGCTAAGTACAGGATGCAATTGCCTGAGCGTGGGCACTAGCATTATTTAAGCATCTTCCTCAGGCTTCAGCTGAATGGAGCCTCCAAAGTCCCATGGTGTAGCAGAAGTCAAACCAATGATTGAAATGACTGAGCGACCTTTTCCAGATCTAACCTGCAGGAAATTCTGAAAATTCAACACAATCAAGGCCACACCACAGAGAGTGCAGAGCCCCTGTACACCTCCTCAGTGGATATTTTTAGAAGGCCTCTGCGTCCTCTGTCTTGATATTAGATTCCTAAATTAATCTGTGCTGCATACCTTTATTGCTATCCCTCTTCACACAGAAAATTGGCCTTACATGTTTGCTGTTTCCTCTCAACCATTGTAAAGACTCCCGTCTCTCTTAGGCATCTGTATTTTTGGTGCTGGCATCCATCTGGGTTAAGAAAAAAAAGTTTTCAAAGAAGAGATTTAATTCTTATTGGACAGATTACAAATAAATGAATAAATATTGATTTTGTGTCTGTTATCCATTTATAGAGGAAAATGGCCTCATATTAAGTTAGCACATTTCTAAATAAAGTTGATTAGACTATTGTAAAAAATTTTAATTACAAAGAAATTACAAACTAGTGCACACACACACATTTTTCATTTAAGAAGTAACAGTTTTATATGCTTCTAAATAAAGTCTATCAAACAATTGTGCAAAGTCTGCAACTACTAAGGAAAAATATATAAACAGAGTTATCTTCATCATTCATAATATCTTCCAGAAATATGCTAGAAAACTGAAGAAAAAGAGGAAGAGTAAAATATCTTACTTTCCACAGGAAAAAAACCACCAGATCTGGAGTCTTACAATAGCAGTTTCTCCTCATTTCACCCAACTAGAATAGTATTTTTAACCTTGTTGCCTTTGGCAGAATCCTATATCAGTAAAATATGAAATTTAATTTTTCTGAGTTAATGGGAAGGCTTAAATAACAGTATAGCCTTTTGTAGAATTATTAATAGTGTAAAATTGAAAATAAAACAGTTCAAGCACTTGTGGGTTTCTTCAAAATTTATTCAGCTTTTTGCACGCCCTGTAAATGTAGCAATTAACCATTGGGTTAATTTTAGTTCTTTTTAGTCCTATCCCAGACCACTCTGTTCTACAGAAAAATCTGATCTTCTGTAAAAGGAAATTCTGAGTATTGAGAAGCTATTGTCTCTCTGAAAAAAACCCTAGCCCTTTCTAACAGTATCTACTAGTGGTATTCAACAGTACAGAACTAGTAATAAATATACAGACAGACAAAATTCCTCTCATAGCAGGACCTTCACTGAAGCCAACTGAACTTGTATTATTTAGGCCAATAATAGCAGAATTTGATCATTAGTTGAACCGATAAAGAAAGCAAACAAAAAAACCCCAATGTATTTTACACAAATGATGATAAAGATTCTTTTCTAAATGCATGTTTTAAGAACAATCAAAAAATTAAATCCTTTATTAAACCAAACACAATTTCATTTCTCATAGTTATCTGAATTATCTTGACTTTCTCTTCCCAAAAGATTATTTCTAATCAAGTTATGGCTTTCATGATAAGATACTCTCGTAGTCCCTGGGGCAGATTATTCTTTCAGTGATGCTGGTATAATTCAGCATAACTCAATTGAAATCAGCTGTATTGTGCCGAATTGATTCTAATCTGGCCAAGAAATCTAGAATCTAAACTTTGTCATCCTACAAAGAGAACAGCAGGAATAATGGTAATTTTATATCTTTCAGTTGCAGACAAAAAGTCTTCTTTTAAGCAGAGATACACAGACCTGATGCTCACAAATTGAGATTTATTTGAAGGCTGTTGATTTACCTTATTGTCTTTGGACAAGAAAAGATGTCAAAACTTGCCATTGTGAGAAATAGCTCTTTTCAAAAGGAAGGGTCAAATGCTTGGCACTTTATGATTCTGATTTTTCCGCTCTGCATTAGCAACAATCTTATATGTTTCTGCTTAAGGAGGATTGTGGCAAGATTTGTACATATAAGGCAGTCTTTGTAGCTTTGGTTTTATTCAGTCAGGCTCCAAGACAATCAACAGGGAATAAAAACTGCAACGCTCTTAGGGTAAATAACGGCCAGCCAACTTTGTATTTGCCTGTGAATATCTATTTCAGTCCCGAGGGAGGACTTGTTTACCAAAAAGTTTGTCTCTTGTTTTGCAACAATACCAGTTGGTCTAATAAAACAGATTACATCTGCCTATAAATCTTGTTTTGCCCATGTCCTTGGACCATCATGGTTATAACAGCCATGATAAAGGCATGATGTAGGCTCTTTTCAGTGGGGCCCAGTGACAGCACAGGAGGCAGTGGGCACAAATACAGAATGTTCCATCTTAACATCAGGAAACTGTTTGTTTACTTGGACAGTGACTGAGCACTGACACTAGCCCAGAGAGATTGTGGAGTCTGCATTCTAGGAGATGTTCCAAAGCCATCTGGACAGGGTCCTGAGCAACTGGCTCTAGGTGGCCCTGCTTGAGCAGGGGGTTGGACCAGATGACCTCCAGAAGTCACATCCAACCTCAACCATTCTGTGCATCTGTGATTCTGTGATAGCAAAATATCTACAGACTTTCCTCAACAAGTCTCTGGGGGGCTAAGAAAATGAGAATGGAGGCAAGGTGTTACCGTTTCATGGTCTCGTATAAAACAGTCTGAGTCCTCTTCCATTCTCCTGTTCTTAGCCAGTTTTGTCAACTCAAATATATATAACTCAACTAAAGGAGACATTTGCCTATAGTTTAGATATTTCCTTACTGTAACTTGCATTAACACCCACTATATTTTTTACATCCACAATTTGTCATTGCAAGCCTTTTACCAGGAATATGAAAATGCAAAGATACCAAGTCTCTCCTTTATACCAAAATCCTCTCACACGCTTTATTTCCCTCAAAATCTATATTGCAGTTTTCTTCAGTGAATAAAATCAGACATGTGGGTCCAGACCTCCAAATGTCTGGAGCACTAGCAGAAGTCAGAAGAAAAAAAGAAAATTTGAATATTTTAATGGGTTCTGAACACATGTTTTTTATTGGAAAGTTGAGGGATGTTCAGCTTGGGGCTGGATTTGGTCCATCTCTGTTTTTAACCAGAATGGAAGAAGTGTGTATCCCAGGCTGCTTTCATCCCGCTAGATAAAACAGTGCCACACACTGAGCTTTGACATTGCCATTACTGCCTCCTTGTCAGCATAATCCCTGGCACGGTTTTGCTGCACATCAACAAGCACTCTTGTTAGCAGTGTTACGTTTAGGAGGTCCATCCCAATCAGAAGCACTGACAAGATTTGGCTCCCTGCACCCTAAACGCTCCTACACCAGCTACACAACCTATTTCAATTAGCTATATAGGTGTAGTTTACAATAACAGGAACCTATAAGAAGTGCAGCTAGTGTTGGCTCTTCTCATATGAACAATGCAGAATATCGGTGTGAAGGCCTGACACTACTGGTGTATATCTCAAAACTCTCACTGGTTTAAGCAAAGATTTTCACCTTGGCTGTTTATCCAAACTTTTTGTGTGTAGCTAAGCTGGTTAGAGATCTCAAGGGTGTGTATTTTCTTATAGCGTAGAGAATTTGTCTAATGGGGATAGAAATATATCTTTGCTACACAGGGACACTGTGAGGATTGATTAGGTAATAACTTGAAAGCACTATAGGAGTGAACAGTGCTGTGTTATATAAATGCTAAGTATTGTTATTTTTCCTTGCAAAAATACTTCAGGAGACTCTGACAGGTTCACAACTAAGCTCTGAAACATAAATACTAAGCTATGCCCCTCTTTGATTTTGTAATACTACACATAGCACTTAGGAGAATATTATGATATTACTACCTGAGATTGCTTGTTATTTTTGATGAGGTAACAAAATACTAGCAGCAAATGAGATTTGTTGAAGTATTTTCGGTGGTTCATTTTTAAAGTGTAACTCCTCCTTGGCTTTATATTTCCTGTTATACAGAAAGGCTGTGTGGAAGGATGCATCTTCAGGGCTATGAGAGACCAGAGAGAGAGAAGAAAATGCCTCCTACCTGTCCTCAAAACAGCACTGCTTCGTTAGCCTGTTTGCTTGTGTAGCTCTGCTCTGCAACAGTAACCCTTTCTCTTCAACACATTAAGGAGGCTGGTGTATGTGTAAGGTGAGGGTGGTGGTTATTCCTCCTATCTACTTCACGACCGTATCATCTGTGTTCAGAGGACATAGTGGGATGACAAACATCCCTATCTAGTTGAAAGAAAAAAGGAAGCACTTACAAAAGACTGATGTAAGTTAGAGGCCTGAAATGGACATTTTGAATACATCATTCTCACCAAGCTTTCAGATCTCTGCCAGCGCTCTGGACTCTGCCGTAAGTTCACGTGCCCAAGGGTTGAGCTTTGTCCCAGGACAGATGTACGCAGGGGCTTAAGGGCTTAGAAGTACACAGTCATGCTTCTTAGGGGAAGATCTGTAAGAAATGCCTGTGCCATGCAGAAATCTGTGGAGGAGGCCTGGATCCATCTAACTCCACAGGTTGACTTAATGGAGGAGCTAGAAGATGTTAGACTCCCGTAATGTATGCAGGAAGGATACCTCCACACCTGTCCCTCCTTTGTTAAGATAGATGCCACCACTCCTTGGAAGAGAGCTGAACTCCTGAACTGACTGAGGAAATGCTGCAGAATGTAGGCCAGCATATTAAAGACAACAGGGCTGGGGATTTCTTCATACACTATACTATAAGATATGTAATTCAGGAACTTCTTAATCAGTACTAAAGCTGTTGCCAGCTGTAAGCCTGTGTACCTCTATCAGAAGAGCACAGGAGACAGCTGTGAGCTAAAACCTCTTCAGCTGTCCCAGTACAGTGCGCCTCCAAATACAAGTCATTGTGCTAAAAATAAGGAACTGGGAAAAAAAATAAGAAAAATAAAAATTAAAAAAAAAAAAAAATAGAAACTGGAAAATAAGGGCTCCAGGAGGGGTGCCAGCCAGTCTGCAATCTACATCTCAGTCTATCTTTCCCAATTTACTGTAGAGGGAATCTGGGACAACTCTGGTTTTAACTCAGGATGTGTTTAGGATAAATCCACACCTAAGTTACTTAAGTTAGTCAGACTCATGAGCAGAACTCAAAGTGTGGAACTGTCTGTCTTTGTTTTAAACCCAAGGACAAGACTCCCAGCCTAAAGACAGTGGCTACTACTGCAATTCTTATGCTATACTGAGGAACATGCTTTAATGACCTTCACTCTCATCTTCTGTACTTTTATATGCTCTGGTTGTAAAAAGTTCTGGCTAATTCCTAGCATTTGTTTTAATGGTTTTGTTTTCCTGTCTTGTTTCTCAGATATTGCATAGAATATTTTATTCTTCCTGAAAACAGTTATGATTCCCCTGTGTGTGATATTGAACAATCATGCTTTAATCAATGCTACTAAATCTGAAGTATCTCTTGTGCCTCCAGGTATTGATTCTACTCTGTTCACTTATTTCATTTCTGTAAAACACTGAAGTATTTTCTGGATATGGGATCAATCTTCAGGCTCAGATCTCTTGACAGTTAGCACCACCATTCAGTTTATCTAGACAATCAGAAAAGACCTAGGCTCATGAAATATCCTTAAGTCTTTTCCCATGCTGACAAAATTACATCTATGGTTGTAAAAAGTCCATCAAGTCTCCCCCCATACACAAAACAACATATCGTGTGGTCCATCTTTACATTGTTGCTTTGCCAGGAGTTATTCCTCTGGTGTTACTGAGACTGAAATTCAGCCTACAACATTCAAATCAGGCACTTGGTTCAGCCATGTAGTTGGTTGCTCAGCTGTGGGATTATTTCCAGTAGAATGTCTAACATCAGAGGAATTCTGATTATTGGGACCTGTGCTTAATTCCAGACCTCAGTGGCAACCTTGTTATCACTGCTGACCCAGGTAATCTAAAGCTGGACTCCATGACAAACACTCCCGTACAAATATAACTACAGATATATTTGCAGTTTCTGAAGAAGTGGCTGAGTCAGAGCTTTGAATGGTGATGATCGCAGCTATTGGGAAGAGCCGTATCGTGGGAGTACACCTACAAAATCAATTGTACTGCTGCAGCTATTACATTGCAGTTCACTTTCTATTGTAGCAGTGCAACCAGTAAGAAGAGTAAACAGGTAGGCAACAAGCTGATGAGTGAAATCTCAAGTCTTCTGTAAACCCTGTGAAGATGTCAGCATAGCAATGAGAAGCTCTGATTCATGGTGTACTTGCGGAATGGGATACCACTGAGAAACTGTTTTCAATATTAGCCCTGTCTGGTACAGAATTACAGAATTGCTGAGGTTGGAGTGCATCTTCTTGAGATCATCTAGTCCAAACCCCCTGTTCAAGCAGGGTCAACTAGAGCAGGTTGCCCAGGATCATGTCTGAGGAAATGCAAAGCAAAAGCTCAGTGATGTTGTGATGTGAAAGAAGTAGCAGGGACCTTGATAATAAATATGAAAAAAATGTGGGCAAGATCACTGACATATATTTTAGTTAAAAAATCTCTGATAATCTCTGGTGAGGCAAGCTATACAGGTGCAGTTTTTCACTAAGAAGTAGCAAAGACAGGTAACAAGATAATTTATTAGTGTCCCACATGTAACAGACAGATGACTGACCAGAAAGAGACTGTGATTGAGCCCAGATCTGCACAGAGTTGAACTGACAAAGTACTTAAGTATTAGACAGTTTCCAGCTTGCATAATATGCAAGAATCAACTGTTATTGCTCTAGAAGGAGAACAGACATTAATGAATTGAGGAAAGCTTGCTATTCAGGCTGCAAAGCACTGAAAGACTGGAGTCCAACCATGTCACTACAGTCAAGCACATTCTGTTTGGCTCATATATGTGTCATATGGTTATTTAAGGTACGATGAACCACAATGTCCCTTCCTTAACCTAAAGACATGACAATTTCTGAATTATTCTTTAAATTTGTAAAACAAGTGAAGATCCAATTGTATTGTAGGGAAAGCAGTAATAATATAAAACTGATGGAATAGTTTGCCTTGGTTAGCAATGAGTTTCTTTCTTTGGAAAATTGAAAATATGCTTCCTCAAAATAATGTAGCTTTTAAAACGTGTTGCTGTTTTCTGTGATTAAATATAAAATTTAATTTTAATTAAAGGTATGTACAGGAAATCTGTAAATACAGAAATTCAGGCTTTATTATGTACTTTCGTATATTAGTAATTTGCAGTTGTGCTCTAGTTTGACTCAAAGAGTGATTATGACTTAAACACAAACTGTTTTAAATATGAAACTATGACATATCATTTATTAAGCTAATTCATAGAATAAGTTAACCATGGAGATATGTTCCCTGTGGAAAACTTTATAATGCACATGAAGTACTTTGTTTTAAATTATGAAAGCACCATATGCACTTTCAAAAATCCTAAAAGATTACTTGTCAGTATAAAATAAAACAGTCCAATTGTTCGTTCACAGTGTGAACTTATTGTTTAGCCATATTCTGAGCAGGAGAGTTAAAGAGGTGAGTTAAATACATAGTGTGTGTCTTTCTCTTTGTACATATTAGTACTTCATGTTGTTCATGAATTTGGCAAGACAATTTGCTAGTGAGCATTTGCAGGCTACTTTTCTGAAATTTGTTATCTGAAATTTCTCATAAACAATGCAAGAAGTGATAGAATAACATGACAAATGGAAAAATAGGAAGCCAGTGCAAAAGCAACCTTTGAGATATAGTAGAAAGGGTTATGTAAACTTATCTGACCTCCCATATGAGCCAGCTGAAAATCTTAGCCAGTGAGAGTGCTGTCAAGTTGCTTATAGCTCAATACCACTCGGTTAATACTCCATTAGCAAACAAAGTCACCAACGGAAAATTATATCTCTGTTCTTGTCTGCAAAGGGATGAGGCCATAGGCTTAACAATTTTAAACCATCCTAGTATCTTTTTGTTAGTGAATAATGCCTGGAATGAAAATGAATTCATAAAGTTGCCTGGTCTGGCACTGCCTTCTGTTTTCAGTGCCGTTCTTCTCTGAACAGTCTGCAAACCATGTCAGTCTTCACAGGGAACATGTTACTCACAGACAGGATACGTAGCAGAAACAAGCTGCCTGTCAACAACACTGCTGTGAGGAGAAGGTTTCCTTTCTCCTCCTTCCAGTACATCAGGAAGGAAGGAAGGAAGGAAGGAAGGAAGGAAGGAAGGAATTTAGTTTTCATCATGCTTCTGATTTCAAGCACCTCTGGCAAATGTCCACTCACTCTTTTCCTGTCTTTTCCCTGATTCTGTTTGTCTTCTTCACTGAGTCACCAAACATTAATAATTTAATCCAAAACAATAACAGATTTTATTCTGTTTTCTCAGAATTGCAGATCCTACTTCTAGAAAAGTTAACAGTAGTTCTATTACTGACCTCAGTGAGAGTGAAAAGAAGGGCTTCATTACTGAAAACCTGTATCTGCTTTATACGGTGTGCTTTTGCTTTAAATTTCACATAAACACATGTTTTTACCAGATATGTTTATGTATGTATATTAAAATGTGAGAAAGTTGCATTCCAATGTGGATACCTTGAAATTTATGGCATTCTTGTGACTCTTATTTATTCTCTGAATTTTTCTGCATTTGGAAAAATTAGTAATAATAATGGCTGTTTTCCCTGAGAAAAGCTTACAAAAATAATATAAAATTTCAGCATTTCCCAATTAAATGTGTTTTAAATCTTCTGACTACAATGCCTTCTTATTCCCATTTGCAGATCTATTACTCCATGAAACGAAATAACACTGCATTAAAAATGTACCCAGTTTTGTTATCCAGCTCATAACTTCATAGCACTTTTTGCTTCCAGAAATAACTCTGGTAACTACCAACAATAAATGTTGCTTGCCACTTCATTTTTCTTCCCCAAAAGCAAAGCTAATGAAAAAAAAATCCCTTAGACAATGACATCTGCAGCACAATCTGTCACGCAATCCCCTTGGAGTCAACAAACAACAAATAACTCATTATCCAGACTGAATCATCAAGCTAGATAACGAGCAGCTTGCACCCAAGCACTTCTTTCTGCACATTGCTCAGCTACTAATCCTCTACCATTTGGGAGTCTCTTATTTTGTTGTCTGTTTTGGGTCTGTCTTTTGCCTTGTGCTGTCCTTTTGCCATACCTTCCTGTTAATCTCTGATAATTCATGGCAGACTACTTGTTTTCTGTTGAGGAGTGGTTAGGGTGGTTGAAGCCATCCTGGTGCCCTTTGTGATGGGATTGTGCTGGTGTAATATCAAAACAGGCATCTCCTCAAGTGGTCCCTGACTGAAGACAAGAGTGTTTCTGCAGAAGAGAAACAAGGACAGTTGCTGCTAACCCAGGAAACATGGTGAAGAACTATTAGACAAAGGTAGGCAATGCTGGGTGTTCAGTGGGTGGGATGGTCCTGCCTCTCAGGGAGGCCAGTGGTTTAGCCTCTGTGGGTCTAAAATTGCTTCTGATATAGAAGTCAGTAAATCACAGAGTGATGCTCTGGAATCAAAGCATCTCACAAGCAACATAGCCCAAACCACCTTCATCTGAGCAGAGAGCAGCCCTTAACTCTCCTCATGGACCAGGCTGGAGAAGAGGGCTGAGGGTTTCTGTGGAGCTGCAATAGGATGTCTAGAGCTGGTATTTGAGCAAGACCTTCTTGGCTTGGCACAACTTAATAAATAGCTCTCTGAAGGACAGCAACAGGAAGTTTTGACCTAGGCATACATGAGGAAGAAAACTATTAACTTTGAGCTAAAAAAGCTCATCTGTACCCCACACAGATCTGTATTGTACATGTGCTTTGGTCACCAGAATGGAACAGGCTGTCACGCTATGTATGAGTGGGCTAGACTCTCAGAAAAGTGCCTTGACACTTTAATGACCAGAAATGTTGAGCTTTTCACTTATGCTTTGTAAGTTTTATTTTATGCCTCATCCATATGACAGTGCTTCCAGAAACTCATTCAGCATTGGTATATCATGAATCTGAAGAAGACGTCAGGACCTACAAAGACTTTGCAAGACATCTGTTGATTTTCCTGGCCTTGTATCAGGCCTCCAAATCTGCGCACTTTCCTTTGACATCCAAAACTTTCACCTCGCAGCATCATCTCTGTGCAATAACGAGGTTTAACATGCTGACCTTGATAAAAGCAGGGACCTCACTTTCCTTCATGTGGCATTTGTGCACGTCTTTCTGGGTGAGACAAAGGCTTTTATTCAAAACTCATTTTTCAGGGCATGCTTAGTGAATCAGTTACTTCAAGATCTGATAGCATGTACCCACTTCATTTTTTATGCTCAATTGCTCACTACCACTAAGAATTAAAACTGCCATGGTGATCTGGCCAGCTAAGGAACTAAGTTTTGCTGAAACAATTATAAAGGTCCAATACCCAACAGAATTTATGCACCCACTACTCTTTGACTTAACAGGGGAGTTAAGCTCCTAAATACCTTTGAAGCAGCTGAAATTTTTGAGGATCTAGATCTTGGTGTGCTGGGACTCAGACTGTATAAAAATTTAGATTGACAGATGTTTGTGTCTCTTCCCCACAGGTAACACAAAGTAGCATATTTATCTTACACTAATATATACCAAATATTGTAGATTGCCAGTGAAACTGAGGCTGGGTTTATCAGTCACACTTTTAGTTTAATGTGATCAGCTTCAAAACAGTTCTCATTTGACTCAAATAAATGATTTGGTTTCTGTTTACACACTTTAAACCTATGTTTATATACCAATTGCAATCTAATAAGATTGTTATTGTCAATTATAATTAGAAAATAACTACTGTCTTATTGCCATCTTAATTGGCATTAATGTTGCATATAAATTATAGCTGCTCATTCAGGTTCAGCTGGAGCTTTCCTGGAGTTCTAAAATATTTGTCCTACAATTTACCGAAGGAACAAATCCAGAAGTATTTTCAAACTACTTCTTCTCATTTGTCTGTAGCTACTTGTATTTGTAATCTTCATTTTGCAGTGTGGTCCTTCGTCTGTTATGCTGTGGACAGTGGCCATTAATTGTAGATAAGGCAGTGAATAAGGCTCAAATAGAAATTGCAATTTTTAGCATCAGTGTGAACGAGATCCTGCTAGAACCAATTTCTTGCCTTCCTTGACAGTAATTAATATATTGACTTTCAGCACTAGTAAATTACGGAGTCATGCAATGGGACTGTATTCTAAAAATATTTCACTTATGAAAACTGGAGTATCTAGCTGAAGTTTTACTAAGTCTCAAATTACTTCAGCAAGATGGAAATCACCTCTGACCCCAGTGAGGTGCCTAGGAAAGGAGCATGCACCACTTAAATCTGAAAAGAAGTCCTATATGCATCTGAAATGAGGCACGGACTTCACATTAGCCCTCTGAGGGCAGGAGTAACTTCAGCAAATTAAGCACATTAAGGCCTCAGTGTTTTTCTAAATTATTGACATTTACTTATTTTCTCAAATTAATGAGTATACAAGTAAACACAATAAAAAAACAAAGCTGCCATGTTTCTGATGCTCATTTATTCTGACAATTGTTAGTTAGTAATTAGAAGTTATATACTCAGTTGTAACAGTTCTTCAAAGGGCATTTGTAATTATAGATGTATTTGCAAAAATAAAGGGAAAAACTGACTTCATAGCTGATGCAGCAAGAAACAGTCTTTTTGGAGGGTTCTAAAGTCTATAGATTAGTAATGAGGAGATCAGCCTGGCCAGGCTGTTGTGTTTTATTTACCTCTATAACTATTTTTTGCATTTTCATGATGAAAACCTGGTTTTCAAAAATTCGAAAACCCAGTGAAATATTACTTATATTTGCTTTAGATGTCCCCATTAATATTCTATATTGATCTAGTTACTCTTTCACTGTTTCTTTCTTCCTTTTTCCCTGTCTTCCCTTCACCCCTCTAATTCTGATTGCTGAGGAACCTGATAAAATGAGGAAAAATATTAAATTACTAAAAATTGTCATAGAGAACATGATCTTTCCACTACCTAGTATTGTGGATTTAAAAAGAAAGAAAAGGGGGTTTATGATGGCTGTGGATACACACAGGCTTCTGGGAGCAGTGAATCAAGCTGGTGAAGTATTGAAGCAAAAGCAGGGCATTTCTGTCTAGTATCTGGAAGTAAGTGTGGGATCTTGGATGGGGATGGTTTCATGTTTTGTAGGATATATGAGATAAGGAGTTTGAGGATTTTGTGGGATTGTGGTTTGCTGAAATTTATAGGACTTGGAGTCAGGTAAAGGAAAAGAAAAATAAGGATTTCAATAGCATTTGAGTCAAGGCAGGGCCAGCTTTTTGCAGGTTTAGAAAAAGACATTTGAAATCTGAAACAAAAAATGAGATCTGGAAGAGGTAATTTGTATTATATTAGCTTTGCTATCATAAATAATGAGGATCAGAGTTATTCTGGATACACAGAAGCAGATGGCAAAAGCCAATGTTTGCCCCAAAGAGAGGCTTACCAACACAAAAAGCATAAAGATGGGAAAGAAAGAGAAAGGACAAGCAGTAATCTAATGTATTTCCATAGTCTGGCTCTATGCACTGTGTATCTCTCTGTCCTGCAACCCTTGTTAAAAATCCACCTTCCTGACCCATGGAAATGGTGACACGCTGGGACAAAGCATGTGTTTCCATGGCAAAGATTGCACAGTGAGGACTCAGGGGCATGGTTGTGCCAGGCATCACAAGATAGCAACAGTTTTTAATCATATCTGCCCATAAAAAGAGGAAGTTATGGCCTAGGAGTACATATAAACTCCAGTGCTTTAAAGAGAAGTTTTCTCTTCATCTCCTCTGGGCACTGAACTGTTCACAATGAAAAACTGAAGGCAAGCAAAACACACAAAACTACCTATACTTCCTCAGTGAAATAATGTACTTGAATTATATTTACTGTTCTGATTTTATGTAGAGAATACACTTTCTCCATTTATAAGGAATACTTAGTGCTAAAAGAAACTCCTGAAGTAAATAAAAGCTATAGACTTAAGTGCTTACAGTTCCTAAAGAATTACTCTTTTGAAGAGCAGCTAACAGCTTGAAAAGCCTCTTCTCTTCCTTGTGCTTTGTAGGTAGTTTGAAATGACCCTCCACACTCCTAAGACTTTCTTCTCACTCTCTGATGTTTTCCAAAATGTCTCTAACCAACACGTGCTGCAGGACACGTTTATCCACTGTGAGTTACTCACTTACTGTAGCCAAGTATACAGGGAGATACTTGTCATTCAGTTGTTGCTGAAGCCCCCAAAGCTCTCTACAGGGATGTGTCATTCAGAACTGTAAAGGACCAGGTCACCAAAACCAGACTCCATCAGGAGACACCAACACTCTTGTGTTTTCTGTTGTTCCAGCAAGCACGTTTTTGGTCTTCACGCAATTCTCCATGGCTGAAGCTCTGCCCGTATCAGCAGCATCATGAAGCAGTATGCAGGATGTGCAAAGCAGAGGCTGAGTGGTAGTGTCGAACAGGGCCGTTTCTGTTGAGTACACTGGTGTAATCGCACATGGCACAGGAGGTACATAAGCCAGAGTAGTGAATGTTGTAGGAGGACCTGCCTCATTGAGGCAAAAGGGATGGTGGGCTAGCTCCATCCAGTACACAGGATAGACGTGACCTGCCTGCTCCAAAAGACCTGCATCAGAGATGAGACGGTGTGTGCCTGGGGTAAAAGAAGTTATCTGGCCAGATTACCAAAAGCGGGAAACATATTGGAAAAGACAGTCTGGGGGTTTTCTTTGAAGCATGTATTTGCTGTACATGAACTAGGTGTAAAAGTGTAAGACAAAACACCCACAGTTCTTAACTACAGTTGTCAGCTGAAGTCTTCCTCAGCTGCTTTAGCTTGTCTGTTTATTTAGGAAGCTGGTACCTTAGTTTCTCTTTCTACCCAAGGGTGGCATGACCTGGAGAGTTCTTGGTGATTTTTTTTGTCTTTGGGTCCCTCTCTGTCATGCAGGATGGCTGTGTACCTTGTCTATTCCAGCCTTCATTGCCATCCCAGCTTTCTGTTTATCTTCACCTTATCTCTATCCTGCCCTGTGTCTGCAGCATCTGGGCATTGGGGCATCACATCATCCTGCAAGGGATTAAATCACTGCCTCTCCCTTCTCCCCCCTTCTCTTCAATATTTCCTTCTATTCCAATTAAAATATATCTTACTGCCTCACTGACTTCTCTGGTTAATCCTTTTGGAAGACACAGTGATAAATTTCCTATCTTATAACTTACATATCTTCAGAAACAATAGTTTTTCAATTAACATACATTAGTTCTCAGAACATTCACTGTGAATTTCAAACAACCGCTGCATCTTATGCAAGATAAACTGAAATTAAGATCGTCATGTGGATGTTGAGTAATATACCCCAAAATACATTGCTAACCTTGAGAGGACTCCTGTGGGGAACCTTCCCATGTGAATTAGCCGGGTGCTGGGTTTCAGGAAGAGCTTGAATTTCATCTCCCACTCACCGAAACTCTTTGAAGTTCTCTAGTGTATTAGCTGTAGGCAGGCACCGTTTTAGTCTTCTCCTTTGATCATGAAAGTTTTCATGTGGCGTTGGGTAATGAAGGCAACCAGGCACAGCATCTCTCTGTGACCAAACTGCTATGTGCAAAAGTGAACAACATCCCCCAGGTGCGGGGGAGGCCTTCCCCCATCTTTGTTGTTCCTCAGGACGTGAGGGGCAGGAGGGAGAAGGTGCCAGTGCCAACAGGCATGGGCTATCAGAGAAAAACCCGGCACGTTAAGATTTGCCTATTAGGCTGCAAGCACAGTGTCGGCTGGAGCTGCCGTGCCCTTAGAGGATGCAGATACCGGCGTATAGTGCCTTTAACACCATTCAGCAGCATTGCCTAGGCAGTTTGCTTGTTTTCTTCAAGGCTACCATATAGTCAGAAAGTGGGCACGCAGTGCAGCAAAACATGCTCTGCGCTGCTTTCAGGTTGTTCTTAGGGGATAGCAGAGTCCTCTGACTGACAGGTTTAATTGATTTAATTGCACTGGATCATCATATATCTCAGCCTCACATCAGAGATCTGGTATCCATGAAACCAAAGAGGTTCAAATTCACTTCTTGGCTGAAAGGAGAAATCTCAATTTAAGGAGAAATCAACAGATAAGGTTTATTTTGTTGACTATGCAAAGCCCATCACTTAAGTACTACGGTAAGTTAGTGAAATTGTTCCTACTTTTCCTGCAAAAGGCTTTTCAGGGAGTGGATCGCCATCATATCAAAACAGCTGTGTCTTTACAACAACAAGGGCTTGGCATATACAAGGACAGGAAGTTTTCAGATCCTAACGAGTGTTCCCTGAAGTGGCTGGCTTTTTTTGAAGTCTGAAAGATCAATGAATATGATCTTGGAACTGCATTTTGCTCCTCCTTAGTCCAGCCTTTACAGGAAGTATTGTTATATTTCACTTCTGTTAAAAAGGGTTCCAAATAGCCGTTCTAACAGAATTTTTAATTTGGATTTTCAAGCTTTCTTCTAGGAGAAGAACTGTGCCTTCAGTTCCTGCACACACCTTCCCAATTCTTAATGACATCAATTCCCAAGATATAATTAGGAAATGTTGCTCCATTAATCAAGTATCACATTCTAAACCTTAGGAGCCCTGATGATCCCATTGCAGAGTCCTTATGCATCTTGCAGCAAGTTTTGCTAAATAGCCTTTATGTTGTCACTTAGATGTCGGTCATTCAAGCTTACACAGTGTCAGTTCTTAAATTTTAGCAGAGTTCTTTTGTGCCTGAGTGCCAGCAGAGATGGAGACAAATATTTAATCTATGTTGTACTGGACACCCATATTTAAAGGGTAATCCTGGATTCTACATTAGAAGTATGTTGCTATGGAAATGCCAGTGAAATTGAGCAGTGGATTTTACAAGTAAGGAAGTATGTATCTATGTTTACTTAATATTTTTTTGGTCAAATAATATCTTCAGATAGCACCCAAATCTGACAAACACACTGAAAAGCAGTTCATCTAGAATAAAAATAATGATTTATACCCAGTAGTTTAGTTCTATTAAGTGGTGTATCTATTTAAACTCTCCATCTTTTAGATACCTTAGATCACTGTGTTGGGTCCTGAAGACCTGAACTTTTTGTCTCTAAACCTGTCACTGGTGGTCTAAAACCATCATTGTTATTTACTAAATAAAGCAAGCACAGGAAAGAACACAACATTTCAAAACCACCAAATGTTCTTATTTTAATGCCTCTCCTTCAAATCCACTCTTTCCCTGAGGCCTGTGTTCATGTACACTGAATTCCTCTCCCTCATCAGGCTTTTATTACTGAGTCTTACTTCATCTTAAGGGGATGAAAACCTTCCTCCCATCTCCATTAGTAAAATATTTGTTTCCTCTTTCTATGACTTTTCAGCTCTCTCTCCTCTAAGATTTTCTGACTGTCTGAAAATTATCACGAGCCCCTACAACTGATAAACCTGCTTTCCAGGAAAGGACACAACCTATTAGTGCTATTGCATTACTGTAGCTATGCATTTAAATCTTTTCTTAGCCTTTTTGTTAAAAGCTTTCAAAGTTGCAGTCTAACATCACTGATAAAGAAGAGAAAAAGAAATAAGAGGAGAAAAGAGAAAGAAAAGAGAAATTCATATCTGAAATGAAGACTGTAGTCTAAAATAGGCAGAAGGAACTAGTCCCCAGTGCCAGAGTTAATAATCAGTGCATTGATAGTCAATATGGTCAGAAACTCTACTTGCCATGATCAACAGCAGGAAGAACTCCTCCACAGTCTGTAACTCAAGGAAGTAGATATGGAAGATCCTGGCTGGAGAGGTTACAGTCATTAGATAATTCCCTGCTACCCATGATTGGCTGGTTTGGCTTTACTTCCAAACTGCAAACAATATGAATTTTCCACTACAAAAAGTCTGGGAATGTTTATTTTCTAAAGACAAAAACCCTGCAAGTAAGTGCAGTCAGAAGCCTCCAAACCCTGAGCCAGGTCATGGTGTTGACTCCCAAGATCTGCAGGTCTCCATATCCCATCATCTTTCAATACAACTTGGTGGAAATATCACTCTGGATGAATGCAGCTGTGCCTTGAATTCCTTAATAAAGGCATTATCACACATGGCAGCAACAAAGGCTGTGCTGTTGGAAGGGACAAGTCTAGGAAAGAGTACAAGGATGAAAAGCTTTTGTCCTCCTTATTTCCAATTTCCTACCGCAGAATGGAAACACAGGGGTCCTTACACAGTGCTCCCTTTGTGATCCTCTTAAGACTTGAACCCATGTGATACAAAACTGTTGAACACAACAGGGTACCTACCTCCTCTCTCTCCTTTCTCCACTCAGATAAATCATTTGGCAGGGTCCAGTTTGCAGCAGGACTCCAAGTAGAAGTCAAGGCAGATCCTACTGCAGGAGACAAGAAGATTCCTTCCAGAGCTTCTCAGGACAGTCGTTCCCACAGATCCCTGCTGGGCACCTGGCAGGGGCTGGTTCTCACCCAAGGTTTTCATCTTGTTCCACAGTCTCCATCTCCTGGTTGGAGTACCCCATGTAGTTCTGCCTCTCTTTCCAGTGTGAGTTAGTCTGTAGGGGTCCTTCTGCATTTCTTGTGGACTCTGAAGGTCTGCAGGACCAGGAACTTTATGGAGAGGAGAGCTCATAGTTATTTCTGTTTCCGCTATGCTTCTGATGGTGAGACTCAGAGAGCTCCTTTATGTTTTCGTTCCTTATCTCACAATTTATGGTCTTTAACAAACAAAGCTATAACAAGAAGACAATACATGTCAAGTATAAGTCTGGAAAACTGTTGGGAAGGCATCACAGCATAGCTCTAAATCACTCGTAGTATATAGTGTAACAAAGACAAAATCCCGTGAAGTACTGTATGTCTCTGACTTTCCATAGACTTCTCCAATTTGAAGGATTAAGCCTGGGATGGGCACATAGCCATGTATCACTCATGCACCATTACTTATGATCTGAGTTGGAGGTGGCAAGTGGAGACAATAGCCAGGCCCCATTTTGCTTTCAGACATACAATGGAAAACTCCATTCCAGCTCCAAATAACATTTGCTAAGTTTTACATAGTAATTGCTCATCACAACTTTGCAGTTTGTTCGAAGAAACATTTTCTTTCAAACTTCATTGTACTGTTCTTTTTTATGGAACTGTAATATACAATGTCATGGAGAAAATGAAAACATGGTGTAGTTAAATAGGGCCACCCAGCATAGAAAGGTTTTTTTCTGAATGTTACATCTATAATTAAGCCATCAACCCACCTAAGAAATAAAACTGAGTCTTTTAATTAGCTTCTTGAATAGGAATAAATGCTTCATTATTCTTAACCATATCAAGCTGAGAACATTATTAAAGTCTAAAGGAATAATGAACAACATGACAGGAAACACATTAGAGCACATGCAGGAATACATTTGCCTACTAAGTGATCTGCATAAATATGCCTATCATTGCTATCTAGGAAGACAAAAATACCAAAAGAAAGAATGAAAACAAAAGGACAGTACAGGCAAAGTTGTAAAAAAAATGATACAAAGTCAGAGGAAGGGAATATATTTTTTGGTATTCCATGCTGGTGAGCACTCAAGAGTTCAGCTGCTCTGCCAAAACTTGTCTAAGCTGGCTGAGTGGTTTGGCCTGTGTTTGCACTCAGTCAATTTTTTTTAAACTTCATTATATCTGCTTTGGCTCCTAGGTTTTGCCTCTCTGAGATATTTAGAGGGAGAACATGCCTCTCCAGAAGCTGTAGAACAAAACAGCTCAGAGAGGACTTTTGGACAAATTGCTTTGCTCTGAGTCTGTAGGGAGGATGAGTAATCTTTACAGGCTTTCAGAAATCCCTTGGCTAAAGGGAGGTGTTATTCTCTCTCTTTAGAAATGATGCCAAGAGCACAGAAACACTTTCACAGCAGGGGAAACTGAAGGTACATATCCGATCATTCATAGCTGGATATGTTATCCCACAATCCCAAACAAAGAATGTTCTGAAACTCAGACCCAGCAAAGCCTGTATTCCTGTCTTTGGATTAAAGCTCGTCCATAAGCTATTTCTACTCACCAAAACTCATTAATTTCAACTGTGTTCAATCACATGCTCAGAGAGCTGCACTGCCGTGGCCTGGAGCATCTGCTAGAAGGACTTCACTGCATCATATAATTGCCATGAGTTCTAGACTCCAAAGTCTCGACTGTGTTGCTGGAGCAGGTAGAGAGTGGGAATTTCACACAACTTTCCTCGTTCTGACACTGCTCTGAAACTGCTGGATGATTGTTTGGGGTTTGTGTGGCAGGGTTTTGGAAGTGGGGGAAGGGCTTCCAGGGGTGGCTCCTGTGAGAAGGTGCTAGAAGCTTCCCCGGCTCCAAGGCTGAGCCCATCAGTGACGGTGGTAGCGCCTCTGGGAGAACAGATTTAAGAAGGGGAACCTGCAGTGGGGGGGCAGAGGGAAGACTGGAATGTGACCATAAGTGGTGAGTGATCCCTCCCTGTCCTTGTCTTGACCCACGAGTTTTTCTTTGTATTTTCTCCTCATCCCACCGGGGCTGGGGCAGGAGGAGTGAGGGAGCGGCTTCATGGTGCTTTGTTACCAGCCGGGCTTAAACCACGACAGTGATCCAACAGATGGATCTGCTGTCTGAGAGGAGAGGACAAAAGGATGGTGGGTTGCCTTCTCCCTACCCTGCTCCTATCCCCTCCTCTCCATCCTGTTCTCTGTCAAACTCCTGCACAGCAGTGCTCTGTGCCATGGGAGTGGACCTGAATTTGTCCCCTGGGCATCCAGCTCCGCTCCAGTGCCATAAAATCACATCTGTGCAAGCACCTGGGCACCTCTGCACTGGCACAAGCAGGAGCAGAGGCAGGGAGAGAGGGTGTTAATTTGTCTCTCAGAGCAGTGTCATAGGCCATTTGCAAACTCCTCCTTACAGTGGAGGTGGTGCAATATTTTGAAATTGAAAGGACCAAGAACTAAAACCTTTAAAGGTATGGAGGAAGGAGAGCTGTCCTATTTTCTGTTCACTGAGCCATTGAATTCTGATAAAAACATCTCCCAGAAGAAACTTGATCAAAAATTGACTCCACAATGTGGTGTTTGTCAACCTTTGCTCTGGATTTGACACTACTCCTAATCAAACTATTAACATACCCTACCTTCTAACTACAGGAAATTATATCTGCTCTTTCAAGTTGAAAAGAGGAGCATTTTGGCATTTACCTTTGGCATTTTTGCCTGTGAGACAGAGACAATTGGAGACAATAATTTTAGAGTAATTACGTCTGCTCCAGTCATGATAGTTTGATTTCTAGCTTTCTCTGTTTCTCCTATATGGTTACTTTTTGTTTGAGAAGCTCTGCAATTGTATATATTTAAAAGGCAGTGATTTCAATAAGTGTTTCATAAAGTTCAAGCAATTTCTCAAAACATGATCTTCATTCCTAATTAATGTAATGGGATAGAACAGCTAATGTATCAAATTTCATGCTTTTGATCCCAAAGGGGATCAGGAGATAAGGAGCTCTTGAAACAAAGATGTGATTCATTATGTGAAGCAGAAAATGGAAATAATCAGATTCATGGAAATTAATCGTGAAGATGATATATGCTGAAAAACAAATAAGATGGGATGAAAAGCTTGAAATGTGTCTGTAATTAGCAGAAAGGAGGGGCTGAAACCCAGAAAAATATACTGTCTGGTTTACTTATTAGCCTTCAGCAACTGCTATCCTGAGATGTGATGAGAAACTGGAAAGGAAAAAAAAATAGTCATCTAGCAATTCCATTTGAAATGAGCTGGGAAAAAGCAGTGTTACTGTTATTTTAATCTTCTTTCTTTTTTTTCTCCTTGAACTTGAAATGTTCTGTCTTTCTCTTTTTCCTGTCCTAAGATGAAACAAGCAGCCACATCCTTATGTTCTACAGAAGAAATTCACCATAAGGAAATTAATCTCCCTTGCATTCTCGGAATTTTGCATTCCTTTTACCAATGACTTTGTTGCATTTTCTCTTCTGCCATATGCTGGACCTATCTCTAGTTGAACTACTGCACTTCTTAGAAAGTCTGCATTTTCCAAGTCTTTTAATTGCTGATTTTTGCTCTTTGTTCCCCCATTCTTTATCAGCTGTCCTTGTTTACTTCCTTTCTTTAACTCTGGTGTAAAAAATCCCAAAGTTGTAATTACACCTTTCTTGTAGGACATGGACAATGGTGTGGTATTTCTTGAATAACAAAACCTGGAGGCATGAATAAATGTCTCATACTTTCCCCTCACTGTCCTTCAGAATGAAAGTGAAGTAATCCCTTAGGAAGGGTTTTCCTCACACTTCCCAGCTAAGCTTTTCAAGATAATTAATGATTTTAAGGACAGAAATGAAATACCTTAAAGACAAGAAGAGAGAGTGAGATTTCTAAAATGACATAGCATTTTCCTTCATGAGTCAGGGGCAATCAAAGCATCTAAAATGGGGCACCGAAGATGAATGGCCTTGACTTTTTGGATCCCTGAACTGGTAAGAGCCTTAACTGTTCAGATACTTTTTTCTCTCCAGGCTTTTTACCCAACTCTGATGGGCAAGTAAGGTCAATGGGATTCCTACACAACACAACTTTTTGCTGCTGCAATCTTTTTTGCTGAAAGAATGACAATTCTATCTCGTTTCTGGACAGGGCACTGACAAAAGAGTTTGTGGTTGGATTCCAGTGTTCTGTTATTTCCTTGCTCCCTCTCTCTCACTCCCAGTGAGGGGAGACTCAATACTTACCTCCTTGGCACAAAATTAATAAACACCACCTTAAAAATACAAATTGGTTTTGCTCTATTATTTCTTTAGGAAATTTGTCCCAAAACTCCATTCTGATGGTTGGAAAATTTTTCCTGCCAAGTATTCATGTGAGTATTTGTTACAGTACCAGCACTGACCTTTAGCTTAAATAGTCCATCTCCTTCCCTGGTGCTTATGTCTTGATGCATTTATACTCAGCAACCAAATCTCCTTCCAGGCTTAGTTTCTGAAACACTCAAGTTCATTAGTGTCCTGTCTTTAGGTAATTTTCACGTTTCCTTGATGACCTGGGAATGCTCTCTGCATCAATTCCATTTGAGTTCACCTTTTTTAACCTGAATGTTGCATAATATTGCAGATGAGGTTTCATCAGTGCCTTGGACTATAGAATTATTAATTCCTTCACTCTAATAGAAGTATCTCACCTGAAGTCATATATTCTGTTTCTATGGCAGCTTCAGTAAATGGTCACTCAGATCATGATCCACAGTTAGTTTCTGTTAATAGCTTTTCTATAAGGTCTTTGCTATATATCAAAGGTGAGTCTGACATGCCCTTTGGTTCCATGACCAAGCTGTGAAGAATTAATGCTGGATATTGCACAAATATTTTTGTAACAGTGTTATCAGTAATATTTATTCACCAATCTACAACTGAGAAGGAGAAGCTTCCCCTAGTGACATAGGGATCTCTCTCTCCAATAACTTTGCAGAAAACTGCAGCTCCATAGCACCGTAGATCTTTAAAAATTCTCCAGAATGATTTTGAATCAACTATCTATGGCAATGTTCCTTCTTTACTCACAGAAAAATGTTGACTGTCTGATCTTTTGGTTCGGAAGAGTCTTGCAATACCACATGGAAATGTTTAAATCTGTAGCCCATTCTGTGTCAGACGGCTGGAACTGTCTCCCTCAGTTGCGTTGAAATTATAAATGTCACTTATGGGGAGGGTAAGGAATGCATAAATCTGGGCGTGTTCGGATGGTTTTGTGAGCATAAGCAATACACATGCTGGCATGGTGGGACCGTTGGTGAGCGCAGGGGCAGCAGCCTCCTCGGTCACATGGGCACGAACGAGATGAACACGCTTTGACAGGCAGCAAACTATGGAGCTGATCAGAAAGGCAGCAGGAGGTTGTCTCTGTAAAGTTCACTCAGCTGGAAGATCCTCCCTGCTCAAAGCTGCTGGAAAAGAGGCAAAGATGGAGTGTACCAAATTCATATCAAAGGCTATGGGTGAGGTGCTTTGACATACATCTATATTAACTAATATTCCCATCATTTTGTTTAAATTTGTGGTTTTCTGGGATAGCTCATAGCCTTCAATACCTGCAGTCCAGCTATAAGTTCTTTTTCACTCTCTCTATGTTACCCCTGACATATTTTTATACAACACCACCAGTAAATCTGTATCTTTTGTTGCCTGAGCTTTGCATACAGACTTCTCATTTCCTTCACTCTCTTCACCGTTGCCAGTTTAGGCATTGCTGTTTCACTAACTCTGACACTTTGTAATGATTGCTTATATCAATATTAGCATTTCCTTTCTTATTTCAGTCCATCCCCCCATTAGATTCTTCAGTCCACCCACCAACTGGACTTTTTTCAGTCCATCCACCTTTGTTCACTACTGTATCCTTGTTCACCTGAGTTTCCTCTTCCTTATGCCTTACAACAATGTATGAAGATATCATGAACTTCATCATCTCTTTCATTAATTTCTTACTTCGAAGCTCTTTGATTTAAGGTAATTTCATTCTCAAAGCTCAGTCCTGCCAGACTTTATCCCAGCAGATTATTTTCTCTATTCCCCCTGCAGACTGCATTATCTAAGAAGATCCCTCTTTCTCTAAATAACTTCCAATGCTCTTACATCTTGAAGTCTTCATTATTTTAATATAGCTTTGTTCTCCATTTCTGGGAGCTGGAGGAAATGCATTGAAGAATGCAAGGAGAAAAGAACTTGCACTTCTTAGGTGGTCTTCCCCAGACAGACATCTTTGTTCCACTCTCGTGAGTATTCAGCGGTAACATATGTCCTAATGTTTCCAGTGTCATGGTAATGTTTTTCTGCCTCAGGTCCTCATCTTATATTCTGGGTTTGACAAATTCTGAATGCCAGCCTCACCTGTGAAGAAGAAACTATATTATACTCCTCTTCTTGTATTTTTTAGTGATACAGCAGTGTGTGTGTGTGGGGGGAAATGTAATGAATAAAAAAGTTCTCTAACACAACCAGAGAAATACTTTTTTTTTTTATTTTTTGCAAGAGTCAATGGCCCATAATATAAGAATTAACACTGCAAAGAAACATAAGTTGAAAGATCAGGCAGCAAGACAGAATCATTATGTTCAAACACTTTTTGAATTAGAATTGCACATTATCTGTCTGAATGTGACTGTGCAGCGTAGCAAGATGTGTTATCTGTTAGAGAGCTATCAGAGATTACTTGAGTCAGCACTGCATCCACCAGCAGTCCTTTGTTTCTGTCATTGATTTTTTTAAAAACCCAACACATTATGAAAAATGAGGGGAAAAGAGTTTTAGTGTTTGGATTGGAAAAGGAAATGTAATAGTCAGTGTGCATTTGAAATTTGTAAACTCTTTTATAGCTTGAACTGCTATACAGTGCCCAGAGATTTAGATTTCTGGAGGCGGTTATGAAGGAAAAAACCCTACACATTTTCTGCATGGATTTCTTCCAGGCTGTTAAAATTTGACACGTGCATCTTTTCAAGCCCTTAACCTAATGAATTAAAAACCAACAAAATGGCCTTATCCTCAAAGTAAAAGTACTATTGTCACAAAATTTTAGGCATAAGTACTAGAGCAAATCTCATGTGAAATGATCTTATTCATTAATTATTAGGGTAACTCCTAGGAAGTCCCATTGGGTGAGGTGCCACTGTCATAGTTCCCAGCTGCACACTCTGTCACCTATCATTTTAGCATGTCTTATATTCCCCACGCTGAATAGTGGCACGTGCTAGTGTGTCTAAACAGTATTTTGCAAGAACAGATATAATGCTCTTTTCCCTGCTTTGAGCTAGATAGAAGCTGTGTGAATATGATTACTTAACCCCTGTGCAGACTCAAATATCTCATCCTTCCCGCAACAAAAGCAAACAGCGGTACTAGCCATCAGTGCAGATGGTGAGATTTAGAAGTTCAGAAAAAAACCCACCTTGTTGACTTCTGATTTAGTGAGCATGGACATTCTCCTGTGCTGTGAGATGTTGCATTAAAGGCTTCGCAGATTTAAAGTAAAAGAATTCTTGAATTTCTTTACACAGATTTGAGTGACACTGATCTCACTCCAACAGGTATTGGGTTTACCCACTTATAAAATCAGGGCAGACAAGGAGAACATCTAGTTTTTCTGTTTTATCTCTAAAAGTACAATGTTACATACTTGTTATTCAGCTTCAAGCAGGAAATTTGTCCTCATAATTGTGGTCTCGGTGAAACTGTTGCATATTTTCACTGAAAAGAATAAATCCCATTCTCAGTGGTAACGAGGTAAATCTTCTGGGAAATTTCACAGACTTGTCAGGTTTTATGGATGGATAATAGATAGAATCTTGTACTTTTCTCTACAGGAAGAAATGTCTAAAAAAATTCTTTAAAGAAAAATGTTCTCTCTTAGATAACTAAAAGCAGATGAAAAATTAAAACCCTGATGTTATCTTCTCTTCAGGAAAAAAAAATATATTTGAGGGTGTCTGCATTTTATTGCCATAGATGTATGATTCACTATACAACAAGCCCTGCGTGCTATCTTTGCATTCAGCTCCACTGATCAAGAAAATAAATTAGATTCCAGAATCTTTGTGCCCATGATAATAGCTTAGTGTAAGGAGCCATTAATGCTGTAAATTATACTCACAGCTGTTAGCAACATGTAAGTATCTTGTTTTCCCTCTTTTGGTTCAGATGAACGTCAATTAGCTCAGTGATATTTATACTAAAATTTTATTTATTGGGTGCAATTGTCCATCTGTTTCAGTAATGATGGAAGTTACAATGATTCTGCTGGAAGTAAAGGAATTAGATTTACTTACAGTTAACCTTTCCCAGGAGGTAAGAGAAGACATGTTCATAATTGTCCTACATACAAGCAATAGCAGAAAGGGAATGCGGCATCTCTAAGAGGTATGAGAAATAATTCCAAGCAAGGGGAAAAAAAAAAAAAAATTCCATGTTTTACATGTGAATGTGACAGATCAAAATAGGAGTAAAAAAAAAAGAACAACAAATTCATGATAAAATTACCAACATTATAACGGAGTTAAGTGCACTGAGTAGTGTTAAGCTGAACTCAGTTTCGTGGCATCTAGTTTTATCTTGGGGAAAAAAAAGAAAGAGAGATAAAACACTTTAATTTTTTATCACCTAGATAGGATACTTCTTACCATCCTACTGGATTTAAAGGTAACCTAGGCAAATCAGAACCTTTAGGTTTTCACCCTGCTCTTTCACTTCTTGATAATCCACTAACCTCCCATATCTTAAGGGTCAATTTGACACTTCCCATTTTGTCTCATACTTGTCTGCAAATGTATGCCCATGTTTCTTCACCTCCTTTTCAGGTATGTTCTTTGGCCCTGCAAAAGCATCAGTTTCTCCTGAAGACTCTCTTCCATTCTGATGCATACAGTATTTATTCAAGTCAATGATATCTGATATTTATGTTCTGCTCAGATAAATCGATTGCATATAAGTTACCCTTCAGACACAGATGATGTCTTCCCAGTCTACTTCACAAACTCTTGGTGAAATCATCAGACGTCTCTCCAAGCCATGAATTTCTCAAGTCCGGGTGAACAGTGAAGGTAACAGATTTCATTTCAAGTTATAGATTTATGGATTAGCCCCATGTCGTTTAATATTTTGAAGCTTTTATATACAGGATATCTAGACCTGCAGGGGAATTACACAAAGAATCATAGAATCATAGAATCATTTAAGTTGGAAAAGACCATTAAGATCATTGAGTCCAACCATCAACCATGCCCATTAAACCATGTCCTGAAGTACCTTTTCTATGTGCTTTTTGAATACCTCCAGGGATGGTGACTCCACCACTTCCCTGGACAACCTGTTCCAATACCTGGCAACCCTTTCAGTAAAGAATTTTTTCCTAATATCCAACCTAAACCTCCCTTGCTGCAACTTGAGGCCATTTCTTCTTGTCCTATCACTCGTTACTTGGGAGAAGAGACTGACTCCCACCTCACTACAACCCCCTTTCAGGTAGTTGTAGGGAGCGATAAGGTCTCCCCTCAGCCTCCTTTTCTCCAGACTGAACAGCCCCAGTTCCCTCAGCCGCTCCTCATAAGACTTGTGCTCCAGGCCCCTCACCAACTTGGTTGCCCTTCTCTGGACACGCTCCAGCACCTCCATGTCTTTGTTGTAGCGAGGGGTCCAAAACTGAACACAGGACTCAAGGTGCGGCCTCACCAGTGCCGAATACAGGGGCATGATCACCTCCCTGCTCTTGCTGGCCACACTATTTCTGATACAAGCCAGGATGCTGTTGGCCTTCTTGGCCACCTGGGTACACTGCTGGCTCATATTCAGCCGGCTGTCAACCAACACCCCCACATCCTTTTCTGCCGGGCAGCTTTCCAGCCACTCTTCCCCAAGCCTGTAGCGCTGCATGGGGTTGTTGTGACCCAAGTGCAGGACCTGGCACTTGGCCTTGTTGAACCTCAGTTAGCCTCGGCCCATCAATCCAGCCTGTCCAGATCCCTCTGTAGAGCCTTCCTACCCTTGAGCAGATCAACCCTGCTTCCCAACTTGGTGTCATCTGCAAACTTACTGAGGGTGCACTTGATCCCCTTGTCCAGACCATTGATAAAGATATTAAACACAGCTGGCTCCAATACTGAGCCCTGGGGAACACCACTTGTGACTGGCTGCCACCTGGATTTCACCCCATTCACCACAACCCTCTGGGCTCGGCCATCCAGCCAGTTTTTTACCCAGCGAAGAGTACACTTGTCTAAGCCATGAGCTGCCAGCTTCTCAAGGAGTATGCCATGAGAGACAGTGTCAAAGGCCTTACTAAAGTCCAGGTAGACAACATCCACAGCCTTTCCCTCATCCACTAGGCAGGCCACCTGGTCATAGAAGATCAGGTTGGTCAAGCAGGACCTGCCTTTCATGAACCCATGCTGGCTGGGCCTGAACCCCTGGTTGTCCTGCACATGCTGTGTGAGTGCACTCATGATGAACCACTCCATAATCTTCCCCGGTAACGAGGTCAGGCTGACAGGCCTGTAGTTCCCTGGATCCTCCCTCTGACCCTTCTTGTAAATGGGCATCGCATTGGCAAGCCTGCAGCCATCTGGGACCTCCCCTGTTGACCAGGATTGCTGATAAATGATGGAGGGTGGCTTGGCAAGGACCTCCACCAGCTCCCTCAGTACTCTCGGATGGATCCCATCTGGTCCCATAGACTTGTGAGTGTCCAGATGGCATAGCAGGACACTATTTCCTCCTGGATCATGGGGGGTATATTCTGCTCTCTATCCTTGCCTTCCAGCTCAGGGGGCAGAGTACCCTGAGGATAACTGGTCTCACTATTAAAGACTGAAGCAAAGGAGGCATTAAGTACCTCAGCCTTTTCCTCATCTTTGGTGGCAATGTTCCCCTCTGTATCCAATAAAGGAATGTTAAAGCAAGACTGATATGGGTCCCATCAGCATTTTGCAAAACATGAATTTTCCCTTTTACAATTGCTTTTAAGTGTTCTAGCCTTAAGGATTGTGGAAAATGTGAACCGTCCTACAGTTTGAGAGGGTTTTGTACATAGTAGTCTGGTAAAGATCATTCTAATTAAGAAGGGCTTAAAGCATGTGATCCTCTGAATGTTTTACTGTTGATTAACTGTAATTAATGAGGTGTTCATGTTTGGCTCTTTCCTCAGGAACTATAAGTTAACTGAATGGTAATTAATTATGAGTAAATAATTTTTAAATGCATATTATTTCTAAAATGATACAATACAGAGGATCCTGAGAAACTGGCATTTTTTTTATGTGACTACCTCTTTATGGAAGAAAGTCCAAGCAAACTTGATCTACATATTCCTATGTATGTGTCATTTACTGTTAGGCTAACATAATGTATTTTCTTTTCATGCAACTGCATTGATCAGAAAAATAAATTGGGTCCAAGAGTTACAGGTTTTGTTCTCCCTTAGGATAATGGCTCACTATGAGAAATCATTAACGTAGTAAATCATACTCAGAAATGTTGACACCATGAAAGCATCTTATGTGCTTCTCTTTGATGCAACTGAGCATCAATTAGTTCAGTGATATTTGCATAAATACGTCTATTTTGTGGGTGGAACTGTCCATCTGTTTCCCTAAGAACTTAATTACAATGTTTTTTCTGGGAAAGAAGAAATTAATCTTTCTGAATGTTAACCTTTTCTACAAGACAAAGCAGTCATGTTCATTAGATAACAGCAACTAAATAGGACCTGATGAAATATTTTGTCTTGGAAAATAAGATGTTCATTAATGAAAACAAAAGCTATTTCCAAAATGCAATAAAGGATCAGCATTAGATTTTTAGGCCATAATTCTCATTACGTTGACTGTCACATCTTGGTATTGATGCCTTCTTTCTTAAGAATAATGCCAAAAGCCATGGTTTTGATTTGTTATTTAAAGCACATTTAGTGCTAACAGGTATATTGCTGAGAGTCTCAGGAAAGACAAAGGGCAACATCTGGTCAGTCACCTGCAAGAGCAGCTCCACCACCTCATCAGAGTTCAGGCACATTGATATAGTGACATATATCACCTGTTCTGCCCTTGCCTGATCTGGATTCTACTGAAAACTCACAGAAATAGCTGTTTGCACGAGTGTTCTCGTAGTATTCCAAGGCGGTCTTTTTCTCTTTAGCTTTCTGTCCTCCCTCTGACTTTCAACATCAGACATGATTCCTCCCTTTCCTATGAAAGTTACTCATGAACAGCTAAGGAAACTTTGCTATATTTTGAACTGATCCTTAGCTGAACCAGTTGCTGTAAAATACTAGCTCTGGAGGTACAAGCGACCACCTTCCAGTAACTGACCTGTAATGATGAGAAGGGACCAGTTGCCAAGAATACTTATAAGATATCTCCTTTTATCCAGGAGATAAAGGCCTTTGTTCTTGGAACTGACAAGTCAGAGTTATAGTTTCATTTCCTTGTGTGTCATCCATTCTGTAACTGTGAAGCTTTTGGCTTTAACACGTGGATTTATTCCATCTCCAACCAAGCTTTGATGCATAATTTACCCCGAGAGCTTGAGTTGCCTCTTGTGTCCAGAACTATTAAATCAAGAGCAACTTTGTTAAAGTTGGTGGACAGACAGTGCAGTTGTTCCAGTGCAAAATCAGTGTATGTGAAGGAGAAAGCGAGACATCTAATTGGGACCCAGTTCTGAAAACCTTTTCCTTGAGTTTTCCAGCTAAGTGTTTGCATAACTGATATTGTGCAGATTGCTTGAAAGTTCAGGGCTTTCACAGCTGCCCTTATCCATGTCTTCCACACATTAAAATGTTGCCATAAACAAAATAAGTAAATAAATAAATGCATCTAAATTGAGCAGTCTTTCCCCTTTTCCTCTGCCTCAATACAATGAGGTATTTTATACACCACGATTTTGCTGATGGTCCTGTCTCTGGTCTAAATCCTCACCAGAAAAGTCTGTTCAGCCTGGAAAGCTGATTTAACTACATTGCATATACCAAAATAAATGAAATTTCCCTGTAACATTGTATTGGGAAAGGGAACATTAATACAAAAGACTACAGATGCAGAATACTTGTGGACAACGTAACAAAAAGTCTTTAAGTTCCTCCCATGTTAATTGATAATAATAACAAACGTATTCAGGAAAAATAAAACAATGAATCCTCACCACATTTTTTTCTTGCACATTCCCATTCCTACACGCAAGTACAAACACAGGAGATTAATGGAGGAGGAGATTACTACACTAATAAAGGTATAGGATGACATATTAGAGAATAACAAAAGCTCATACAGGACATAATTTATTTTTCAGTGTAACATATTGACACTGCTGCAGATAAAGGGTTTGTTCTCATTTCTATTACAATCTGTTTGCTAATATAATTCAGTTGTAAAAAGGGGACAACCATTTTTCAAATATTGCCAGAAGGCCCAACTTGGGACATCACCTAAGAAAATCAAAGTTTCACCAGTTTAAAGCTGGCCCTGTGGCCCTACTGTGCTCTTCTTGCTCCACACCGCAGTAACTCAAAGCAGAATTCCTTCCTCTGATTTGAAATTGAATTAATTCCTTAGTATGGTAGCATAGATCCCTAACCCAGTTTTTTCTGCAATTTATATATACCCAGTTGAAAATTAGTCTCTAAGGATGAAATCAAGGAAAGACGGGACCATTTCCAGTTGCCTCTGGACTCCCTGACTCCAAGCAAACACATTGCGTGCCTTCTGTAACACCTTCTCTTTTTGCTTAGAGAATTTTTTCTGTTCCCAGAAGCCATAGTTCTTCAAAATTGTTCTGCTCTGAAGATTTTTTTTTTTTTTTTTCCAGAATTAGGCTTTGATCTTTCTTCCTGGTGTTTCAGTGCCTGTACCCTGTCCTAATGCATCTCTTTCTGCATGTGCTAGCCTCATGTACAGTTAGCAATCAACAAAAGTGCTTCAGAAACCAATGAAAATGGGTTTCATATGTCTTTGTTTTGTAGCCCTTGGTTTCCTGGAAATGTTAGCACTTAACATACCTCTCCATATTCTTGCAACACCTTTATTTCTGCAGTTATTGGCCTTTAGAGTACCTTGCCATCTTCCCCTGGGAAGAGCACAGCCTGCCTTGCCCAGCAAGCAGCACACTAAGAGGCAGTTAAAATTCACATAGGTCATGCACTTTTATGCTTCTGGTTACAGAAAGGTTTCTATGAGTTGAGTGAAGATTTAATAGCATTTTTTTCCCAGCCTTAAGCAAAAGACATTGAAATTACTCATTATATCAGTATGCCATTAGGAACTGAATTGATTAATTGGATAGTGATGTTAAAGCACTATGAAAATGTGAAGTGCTATGCACTTGGTGCTATTGAGATAATTAAGACTGATTCTTTTCAAATTCTTTTCTCAAGGCTTAGACCCACTGTTAAATTAGCTCAATTTAAGGAGTTACCAAGCATTAGTGGAGCTGCAGTAGCTGCCCTTATGTGTACTCTTATCCCATAGCAACAGTCTGACAACCACATTTCGTGTACCCTGCAGTAAAGTTAGGTTCGCTACATTGGTATTTTGGTTGTTACTGCCAAGACAACATCATGTGACATGAAAGAAACTGTCCTTCATTCTCCCTACTGCTATTTAGTCTCCACACTCCTTTTCTTTACTGGTTGAAACATCTATACACCTGTGTGGTAAAGCAAATTAGGGAACTGATCCAGTTGGAAGCTAAATTATTATTATTATTATTGTTGTTGTTGTTGTTGTTGTTATCCTGAAGACTGGTTAGTTTTCAGCTCTATCTTTCCTCTAAGCTCATGTAAGTTTTGGATACGATCAGCCCAGAAAAGAGGAAAGGTAGCACTTCTTTTAGTACCAGTGGCAGCTTAAAACATATGTTGGAACTGAACTGTGGCTCACCTTAACCTGAATTTGCTGTAGGAGAGGAGAATGCAAAGCACAGGATAGACACATTCTTGAAGCTTGCTAGCCTTACTAACTTCATAGTAATGTTGAGCCCTCACCTTTCATGATGTTTTGGAGTGAGCTGAACATAAGGTCTCTTATTTTATGCCATCAATTTCTTTAATTATCAATTGAGAACCTATGAACTCAAAATTTTACAGATTTTTATTTGAAAATTCCTATATGCCTGCATGTTCTATTTGTCTTATGGCATTTGGGAAGTGAAGGCAAAAAAGGATTTGCATGAAATCAGTGCAACTTTGGAGACAAAGCTGCTTATTTTGCCTTATCTTTCATCTTCTAAAAATCAATTTTAACTAACAAAAATAACCCTGCTTATTTTATATATTTAAAAATAAAGTTTCTCTGGGTGAACTTTTTGCATCTTCTATCTGAATTGTTTTAAAATCAAGATGCAACTTCTCATACCGCAAAGCCTGTAGTCATAGGCTTTGTGGCTTAAATGATTTAAACCACAAAAAGTGGAATTGTATTTGTGGTTTGCCTGAGAAAATGTCAATGACTTTTTAAAAGTTAAAACTCACTTTGGGGCTCTCTTCATTGATTTTAGAGACATATGGCCTGAAAACTTTGAGCACTCATAAGTGTCAGAATTACAACCGAACTAATTGGTAGAGACCAAGCTATCATTATATTTTATATACTTAAAAATATTTACATACAGAATGCTTGCATGTTTCTCCTAGTCTCCAGTTTGCTAATCATGCTAATACAAAAGTCCAAGCCTCACCATCATCCTAGTGGACCAAATTTAATGTATCCAGTTAAGCCACAAACCAACCAGAATCCTTATAGTTTTGCTGTAACTGCCATGGTTGTTTCCTGTGCATGCAGAAAAGGAGTAACTATAAAAAGGTTTAGAAAGTGGTTTTAAAACCAAAGAGCAAGAGCATACAAGAAAACGTAGGCGGAGGCTATAGATCGGTTCAAGTAGGCTTTGCATGAAGAAGGAAGCTCAAAACCAGCCTTCCTGTAGGAACAGTAGTGACAGCAGTCTAAAGTATCAGGAGATCCTTCCTAGCATGAGGTTTCAAAAAGCTTCTGGGTAGATTATAGAACATATTGATGTCACCAGGACCCGACCAGCTGTATGCATGCCACTGGCAGAAAATGATACAGTTAGATAACTTTTACTATTGGACACTTAAGTTGCATGAAGAATTTAGGTTCCGCAGCAACTGGCAACAGTTTTTGAGTATTTAAATTTTGGATATATGCCCCAAAGCAGTAGGAATAAATGCCTTTGTTAATACACCCTCTCTGAGCATTCATTTTCTGCTCCATGAGGGTCATTTTGAAACAAATCTCTGGTCACAGGTCAGTTGTTCTTTATTGTGTTTGCAAGACTGCTAAATATTTTAAAGATTTCTCATCAATTTGCTCTGCACAGTGTTTCTTTTATCATGAGTTCACTAGTTTCTCTTTTTTCCTGTGATCTATTGTGAACTGAAATGGCTTTACACTTTGTAAAGTGCTGTGAATTAGTATGTGTGAACAGCATGCTATAATTCTGCAGTGCCAAAATGTGTAATATCTTCACTGTCTGGATCTTGTGGGGAAAAAAGCCCACATTTCTCATTCAAGGCTAAATATACTGAACTTTTAAATGCCACGTCTTCCCATAAAGTAGCAGGATTCTGCTAAAATTAATAGATCTGTGCCAACTTGTAATAGCCAGGCATCTGGTTCTTGGTATGGACAGTTCATTAATATATACCGGTTTAGGCTCTTTATGTGTCACAACATTGTTTCTGTTATTTCTTTTCTGACTATCAGTGTCCATGCTTTAAACTTTCTTGAGTGAGAAGGATCTAGGCCCTTTCTCTGATTTTTTTGTAAGTGTAACCTGGAAGATATGAGAACAAGAAGTCTTTGGAGCAACTTCATAGGTCATAATTCACATCAGTTCCTTTAGCCCTGGGCATTTCTTCTTTTTTCTGTCATGAAAGTCATTCCAACAAAGATCTAGAGGCAACTGCTGTATGTGTCTGAGCAGCATGTGCATTAAGACCCAAACTTTCTGAAAGGACTGGTTTTCTTTTTCAGGGCTATGAAGTCCCAAAGGACCTGCAGAAAAGGCTGAGGCACTCTTAAGCAGTATATGCACTACAGTGCTAATGCAAGTGCATATTGGACATTCAGTAAAAACCAACCAGCAATATGGTGACCCCATGGACCTGGTATCCAAACCATCCATTCAGGGCTAATATGGCACAGAATACATGGCAGACTCCCACCTTTCCAAAACTGCAGCTGGAGGCCAGGTGGGATACCTGAAGTTATCTCAAATGGTATCGATGCCTGTATACAGAAAACAGAAACAAGACATAGATGTGTAAGTCAGTGGATGCAGAACAGTTCAGCTCCCCCCGCAGTAGATACCCACTGACTGGCCAGCTGAATATCTTACTAGCCACCAGTGCTTGTGTGGACCAAGGACTTTGTTCATTTGCCCACTTACAGACATCTGAGATATCCTACCCCACTTGGCCTCCAGACACCTCTGAGAAGTGTGCAGGTCTCCCATTGCTCCTGTGTCATGTCTTCCAGCCCTTAGTGATGTCTTGGACATACAAAGGCACCTCAGATAACACCAAACATCTATGTTTAGTGATTATGTGGTGATAGTGAGAACTTAAATAGAATCATCCTTTTTATGACTTTTGGCAAGTGAAACCAAGTCAGTTTATCAGGTGTTTAAAGCCATTGTTTTCTTTGCAGGATTCACAGCTTAATTACTAAATTCTCCAAGGAAAAACCCTGTAGGTATGGGGTATCCATTGAGTTAGCCAGGTAGATTATGCTGATGAACATTAATAGCCCTATCTGTACTAGATACAAGACATTGTTTCCCTGGTTGCTTAGCATTGGAACTGTAAGAGGATGATACAGCTGGATCATATAAAATAGACAGACTGAACTCACATCCTTACCACAGATGCAGAAAACTTCAAAGTTTCTAGGAGAGAGGGATACAGTCCTGCCAGAACCTAGCATTGTACATACACCCGCTAGCTACAGCTTTCCAAAAAGACAAACGTTTTTTCATAGCTCTCATCCTTTGTTTGCTTACCAGCGCCAGATTTGGTGACAGTAGGTTCTGCATCTTCCTGTTACTTTTAGCTATAACCCAGTGGGAAAAAAACAAAGCTGTCTCCTTGGGTTAGATTAGCTTCTTTTTTGTCAGGAAGAATACTCAATTATTTTCCTTGTGCTACGTTTGGTACACAGGTGGTATAAAGAAGCTACATAGATTAAAATTAATGCAAACCCTCAGATGGATAAAATGCTTTTTATTCCCTACAATTTATTGTAAAATATCACATTTCCCTTTAATTATTGCTCAGCAAGGTAAAACATTTGCCCATCTTTAGTTCCTTTGATACAGTTTCTAAATGACTCTTTATAACCTTTAAATGACTGTGGCTCTTGACTGAATTCCCAGACTTGTAATTGCCTATTTCTGGCATCACAGCACTCAGGAATGGGATGGTGTGACCTGGGCAGTCTGGCCTATGCTGAATAGCTCTGAGGTTATATCTATACTACAGGATAAAGACAAGCCTTAAGAATCAGCTTAAAGATAAGAAGTCCCATGCACCGTGCAATTTCCATCTGCCTTGCTGGCTATTTGCCTCATTGCTCAGTGTGAAACATCCAGGATCTGCTTAGGAAATGCTAAGTTCAAAGATCAAGTCCTGGACCTTTTTCCTGCATCAAGGCATTCAGGAGTTCAGCCTAAGTTTGCATTTGAACATGGGATTGTGATGGTGTGATAGATAAATCTGGACTTGAGGACTGTCTTGGAGCTTGGATCTCTATTGGCATAACATGAGCATCTTTTACAGAGCAGTTTGGCATCTCTGTGTCTGAGATGATGCTCATGAAAGTCCCTAAAAGACAGCATCAGCAGACAGTCCAATGTAGCTGTTTGCACATATATATGCCATATAGACATGTGTCCTATATGGAAAAACATTTTGCCTAAAGGAAATTTTATAGTCCTAACTGTGCAGGCCTGCTTCACATGTCATTTATGCCACAGTGGGTTGACCGATTTCAGCAAACCTTTCTTGAAAATGAGTGAATCAGACCTTCATTCTCTCACTGTAACTGGTAAATCTGTTGGTTGGGCGGTTAGTGAATGGTTCAAAGCAAGAACAGGAACCCATGATAGCGTTAATATAAATTTATAATCTATTTTATGGTGTTGGTAAATTTTCATGCTTTTTTTAATGCAATGTTAGTACCTTTACACATTCTGACACCTAAGTCAGGGAAAGTACATAATTATGGAGCTTTTATATGCATTACCCTTATCTAAAGATAACCAGCCGTGCATTATCAAAATTACCATTCTAAGACCTTCTTTGGAAGACTGAACATCTTAGGCCAACAGACACAGTGAAGGGGGAAAAGCAGCTATTTTGCTGTATTTTCTTAGACCCAGGTTTGGTGCTATTTGAAAGAGCTCATTCAGCTAAGAAAATGACACAAAATTGATATGATAAAGCAAAGTCTGGCATAATCAGAAATATTTGCACTTCCAGCATTTTCCTTCATCTTGACTTATTTCTAAAAAAGAATTCCAACCACATGGAGGGACCTCAAGCATCAGTCTGTGACAAACCACTCAGATGCTCTCTTCAGAAAACCCCAGGACGGTGTGGTAGCTCCCATTACCTCCCAAACTTCTCCAGTTATCCTCATTTCCCCACTCCATACCCACCTGATTGAAGAAGAGTCTTCATGATGCAGCCCAGTGTGTACACCACTGCAGAGAGACATCTGCTTTTATATATCTATATTTTTTCTATATTATATATTTATATCATCTGCTTTTATATATATATATATATATATTTATGATCTTTATATAACTTGTTTTCTAAAATCCCTCACTCTGACAGCACTGCTCATGAATGACAGAGATGAAGCAAAGCCATGTCGCCCAGCCAGGGTAAATGTGCCACTTACTTATGCCTCAGCTCTAAAAGTGATGACTTCAAGTTTGTATGTGACAGTTCATAGGGACACATCTCCTATCTGCTAAATTATGCCTAAATCTTCCCTGTATCAGCATTGTGTGGCCATGAAATAAGGTGACTGGGAGGGACTGGAAAAACCCAGGTTTGGCTGACTGCTCCGACACATGAACCCGAAGTGTGGAGGTGGTGAGAATGTGACCCCCCATCAACAGCAGTGAAACCTTGGATTAGCTGAAGGTAACCACAGACCACTGCTAGAAACTGATTTCAAGTGCTTTCGTCTCTAAGAAATGGCAGTCTGGGGAGAGGGGAATTGGAGATGGGAGATGAAGGTTAGTGAGTCATTCTCAAAAACGTTTGTCATGATTTGCAGTTATGTTTTGCCTTGACAGTAAGTATGCAGCGCACAGCCTTGCTTGCATTTCTGCCACACTTTTAAGATCAGGCGTTTGATTAAAGTCATTACAGGGTACTACATTCTGTGTGTGGAAAAGCCTGAAGACCTCCCGCAGGAACAAGACTTTGCTCAGCTCCTCCCGGTGTCCCAGCACGACAATTATTCCACTGTTGTGCTCTCTATAGAAGACAAATATTTAATGACTTTTGATAGACACTTCAGACTGTATCTCTCTGATGCGTGTTTGTGATTCAGACTCCCTTCCTTCCTTTCATACGTTATTACCAAAGGGGAAAAAACACTTCCTGGCAGGTTTGCAGGTTCTAATAAGCCCCTCAATTCCCTCACACCAGAACCCGTGGCAGTAGAAATAAGAGTGATTGCTCTTTCTGATTATTTTTTTTCTTTTTCAGTACTTCTGGCCCATCTGAGGCAGGGCTTCACAGGCAATTCAGGACAGCTGGAAGTCTTAATAAGCCAGAGTATGAAAGATAAATCAAATGCAAAAAACATTTTTTAATTGCATGTTTGTTTATGACATTCCTACTTATCCCATCAGTCTTTCCCCATACAAACGTTTCTTATGACCCTCCCAGGTTCCTCAGAGAGAAATTAATGTCCTGTCACTAAGTGTCTTTACCCATGGGTCTGCTGCCACCAGATATTGTCTCATACCATCTTCTAAATCGGAAAAGAGTTAAATCCAGCCTCTTTCATGCAGCTGCCTGGCAGGAGGCAGAGGGCAGCAGAGACTCCATACTGGGGTGGAAGAGAGCATCGGTCTCAGTGGAAGCAGATCTCTGGTCTTCTGGGGACAAAGGTACGAAGCATCTTCTCGTGGATGGGATGCAGTCAGGCAGCAATTTCTTCTCTCTGGTCCATGAGTGACCAGGGATTAGAGATGACGTGCACTGGCTCAGTAGGTTTCACCTGTGCAACATGTTCGGTACAATTTGCCTTGATAAATCTGTAGCTTCTATTGGCGATGAGACACGGTGACTGGGTTTTGTTGAGGTGAAAGCATTTGAAATATACACAGTCACCTTTCTGCATTATATATTCTGTTAAGCAAGTATAAAATTTATGTGCTTGCTGGCATAGCCAGATGTGGAAATATGATTGATATTACTTATCTGAGGAAATGCGTTGGAACTGGAGGTGCAGCTGTGTTAGTAATCGTTCTAACAGCTCTAAACTCCAGATCATTTTTCAGATAAGACTGGAGACTTTTATTACTATTTTCCCTTGAGGCACCTGTTTCAATTTAATTATTCAGTCCATTCTTTTCAATTTGCCATCTTCCTTCTGGCAGTTTCAAGCACCTGGAAGAACATTGCCATGAGTACCATGGTGGGTTGACATCTGAGAGCTTTGACTCTACTTTTGACCCTTTGCCTGTGTCAGGCACACAGCTTAGGCTTTGCTCCTGCAGTTTACATGGATGACATGACCTACATAATTTCATATGGCTCTAGCGTATGTGTAAAATCCCTCCATGACTGAGAAGTGTTTGCACCCTTTGTTGATGATGATGATATTTTGATCCATTCAGATCACTTCCTTTAAGAAGTAGAGCTGAGGTGCAAAATCTAGGTCTGGATATACAAAATGTCTGCTCTCAGACATACCTTGATGATTGACATGTCTTCTTTGACATGAAAGGGTTTGTCTTCACAGCTTAGATCCAATTCCACTCAGATTTCGAAGCCTTTTCACTGCCTTCTCCAGATCTACCAGCCTGAATTACCTGAATGGTCTGGAGAGGCTGGAATTAAGTGTTTATTAAGATCACTGTTCCCTGTCTCCAAACAAATGAGTAAGGACAATTTTTATGTTGGCCACATCTAATCAAAGAGTTCAGATTAGGTATACTGGCCCTAGAGGTGCCTTCCCGTGAGAGGCAGGACATTCTGTGAGCAGTAGCTCCTTTTTACAGTTTTTCCTACCCTGTTAGGGTTCACAGAAGATGCCAGGCCAGCAGCTCTAAAGTCATCTCTAAAGACCTGCAGAGCAGAGGTAGAAGTAATTTAATTGTCCACACCATGCCCACGTGCAAGCCACAAGCATCCTCAGCACAGCAGCAAATCACACCTTCAGCACACCGTGGGGAGAGGCTGACCTCAGCCTTAGGCAAAGAGACTTTCTTTACCATATTTCAGTGCAGCTGTAGCCAGACTGAGGCAATTTTCCACTACAGCCTGTGCCTTGCTTGATGTCCCTGGCCCTGCTCCATCAGCTTGCTGGAAGAGAGCCTTTGCCTCAGCCCTGAGTTGCCCTGCTCCCAGTGAGCTAAAACAGTGTGCCTCAACAGCCACCTTTTTTTTAAGGCAGAAAAACTATAAAATCATTCGTTCCTGTCATGGCTGTGTCTCATCTGTGCTACTGTATTCTCCTCCCAGCACTCTAATTTTCTCCTCTTCATCCTTTCAGGTTTTAGCAGCTACAATACAGTCTTTTCGCACTGCTCTGGCTGCACCTTTGGTACCTTGCTCGGCTCTCTGTCCCACTTTTATGAGGTCCCTGCTCCACTATCTCTGCTCAACCATTCTGCTCAGTTCTTTCCTCTCCCTTGTCCTCCTTGTCATTTCTCTGCCTTTTTTCTTTGCCTGTCTCTTTCCTGGCACTTTTCTTGCCACTCCCTTCCACTGGAATAGCATCATCACTTCAAACATCTCTATTCTCTTTTTTCAAGCGTCCTCCCACCTTCTCACCCGTTCCTCCACTGCCACATTTTCAGCCTTACACTAACCATTTCTCTCCTCCCTGGCCTTCTCTCAGCTAAAAATTGGTGTTCCTCTTTGGGAAACAGCCTCCCTCTGAAAAAAATATGCAGGAATAAAGCAGTTTTATTGCATTAAAAAAAAAAATATCTACAATGCTTTGGAGAATTACATGTAACACCTCCACTCCCAGCCACCTGTTCTCTTTGGTATGGAAAATTAGAAGCATTTCAGTTTATCTGGCAACTTGGATTTACATGGTTTTTAAAGGGTGGGAAAATATGATGGTAGTTTTGTCACTGAAAAAATCCCTACAAAAAGTCACTTGAACTATATGATTGTCATGACAATTTCCATTTGGATAAAACACACACACACACACAAAGATTTATAGGTATATAAATGTACTGATATAATAATAATAATAATAATAAAGAAACAACCCTGAAATACCTTCTTTTGTTTAAGTTTTTACAAATATGGCTCATTCTGACAGCAGTATGGCCCAAGTTATTTTTATGTGGTTTATCACTCCTTTCTTTAACTCCTCTTTGTTCATCATCTCAGATTTTATATTTGTCTCATTTAGACTGTGACACTAAAGAAGCATGAACTGTCTTTCTCAGTCTCCCTAAATTGAAAGACCGTATCTGGATGCTCAAGAATATAATGACGATAAACATATTTATCAAGTTACATATACACATATACACAGAAATGACAAATAATAAAGGAGAAGTTTGTTTATACATGACTCAGCCTGTCCATCCAGAACACCAGCAAGAAGCCAAATATTTCACATTACACTGGCTATGAAGCCCTCTGGTGCAACCCTGCACTTGAACATGTGCTTAATCTTATGAGTATTACAGTAGCAGTCAGGGTACATAAAAAGCACTGGAAGTTAAACGTCTGCTTAGTTGCTTTCCTGAAATACGACCTCCACTTTAAAAACAACAGACTAGGCTTGGAAAGCACAGTAACACCTATGCACATTCCTCAACTTTGTCATTTTAAAAAGTGTGCCTAAGGAGGAAAAAAACAATTCCTAAGAGATCTGTATTTTTTCACAGGTACTTCGTAAGCAAAGTGTAGGGATTTCCCAAATGTGTGACTGGGCTTGCAGGAAATGATTATCCAAAGCAATAGTGAACTACCTCACGCTGATTAGGCACAGGCAACATGTATATTCTTGTATCTGTGGTGGATATGATGGAAATAGTGTATCTAAGAAGGCACATCTAACATATTTTTGAGTTGGTAGCTGAAGCTTTTCTTTAGCCTCCAGTGATTTATTCAATAACAAGCTGTTGGGCTCAGACAAAAAAGCGATATGAAAATAAAGTGTCTCAAGAAAGGTCAGATGATCACTAAACAGCAGAGATAATACAATGTCAAAGTTACTTGGCTGGAGGCGAATCCACTGATCTACGGTTTCATTTGCTTGATTCCCAAGAGATGTGACCTCTCCTTCCCTCCTCATTCTAATGATGTACAGTCAGGTTAATTTTTCAAAGTTCTGCCTCTTCTGATTCTCCAGGAATAAGCTCTGCATTTAGAAAAGCAGTTTTTTCTTCCTCAAAGTCTAGAGCCTCTGGGTCAAAATAAATCTCAGCTTTTGGTGTTTTCTTAAATATTTTCTTAAGAGCAGGACCAAAAGGGACCTGAGCAAAGACTTTGTGACCGCTTAGAAATGAAGTAAATTGATAAAGCCCTAAAAACATGTTTATTTGTGCACAATTCAATGTACTCATGGTACAGACTGTGTAAAGTGATAAAGTCAAGTTTTCCAAAACACAAAGACCATGTAGCTCCATTTGTGTTGTCTTTCTGAGAAGGCACAGCCCAGCACAGAGGCAGGAGCTGCAGCTCCAACTGGGCTCTGTAATTATTGCTAATGGTGACACCTGGCAAAATAAGTTTGTAACTCTCTGCTGTAGGAAAAGTCACCACAACTTTGAGAAAAAGGGACTGAAATGTGCTTCTGCTGCTATTTCTGTTGGATGGGCTGATAGTTTGACCCATTGCTTATATTGAGCTATTGGGCTATGTCATTCATTTTGTCCCCGTCGCTCAGTGCCCCTAACAGATCTAGAAGGGTCCTTATTCCAGCGGTATAACCAAGTTGTCCTCCTTGGACCTTCCCTGTCTGATACAAATTGGATTAATGGAGGCACAATGGAGAGAGGGGAAGGGGAGGAGGACAAACACCAAATAGAAGAAAAGCAAGAACAGGAGAAAACACAGGAATATAAAGAACTGTGGGATTTCAGCAGCTAAAAGTCTGCCTAAAAATGAGACAGGAATGGGAATGTATATCAGGTATTTAAGGGATATAGAAAACCATTACAAGGCATTTTTCCAAACCCTTGACATACTGAATGCAGGAAACAGAATTATTACACTGAAGAGAAATCCAAACATGCACAATAAAACATCTGAACAATGTTAATTACATCCTGTAGAACAATGTCTTTAGGAGTGTGATTTAAGCATTCTACACTAAGCTGGCTTTTACCCTTTAAGACATCTTTTTCCTTGTGCTTCTTTTACATTACATGCTCCTACGAAAAAGAAGGCAAAACTTTCTCATGGTGTTATGAAAAAATAAGATAATCCTTATTTTTTCATGAGGAGGCTAGAAGAAGGCAAGAGGAAGAGATGGGTGACTCTTGTTTCATTTGAACCAAAAATAAACTTTGCTTGAGGTGTGGGTTTTCTTTTCTAGTTGCTTTATGAAACTATACAAACAAAACGATGGTCATGGGCTCCAGGCTGCTGGGGATGATAGTGCAGGCTAATGGGAATAACACTACAGCACAGTAGGTTGAGGAGATGTCCTGTTACCAGCCCAGCAGTATTAACAGACCAAAGTGAAAGTCCATCCACTTAAATTTGCTGATATGAGAAGGTATAAAAAGAAATTCTTTTGATCTTGAACCGGCAAATATTTGGTCTGAGTACAAAGCGAATTTTTAACTCAAGTACATGAAATATATGCTCTGTGCCCTGATAGCTGTGTATGTTTAAATAAAAGGAGAAAAAGGAATGTTTGGATTGTAAAATAATCAACAGGGCAGTTAAGATCAAGGCACAGGTTGCGAGGGGTGTGATCGGTGTCTAAAGTCTGTTAGGATGCCTACGCTATGTTTTTTTTCACTTGCTGAAGCACAACACTGGGCTGAAACAGCAGCTGCCAAACTGCCTGCATCTCTCCAGAGGGCTCCTGAGGGGCCTTATTCAGCATGAAGCACTGCGTGATGAGAACCACCCGCCTCTGCCATGCCCTGCTGTCTGCAAGCTCCTACGCCTATACGCAATCTTGGGCTCTAACGGATACCAGGCTCCAGCTGTCTCTCTCCTGTAGATAACGTCACAAAGCAGAGAGTAATCCAGGCCCTGCTGTGCTGTTGATTAGTATGGAGACTCATATAATTTCATCAAAAGTATTAATCAAAGCAGGTCTCACAGAAGCTGTGCCCAGTAGATGAACTCTCTATGCATAGTGTCCTATTTACAAGGCCAAGAGATAGGTATGAAACAGACAGCCCTTGCAAGAGAAAGAAAGAAGAAAAACAAGAGTAAGGGAGACTTATTCAGTGAGCATAATATTAGTATTTACATAATAATGGCATAATATGTCAATGCCATATGAGAAGGTTTTGAACGCCCAGCAGATGCAAGCAAAGATTAATACATTATCATGTTGGCTGCCTTATAAAAGGAGACATAGTAATCGTATTCACTTTTTATTGACTTATTTGTTATAATGTTGTAGTAGTACCTTGTCACAGGCATCTGTGCATGTTAACAACTTATTTTTGGGCCATCCTTCTGACACCATAAAGCTATCTGAATATTTGCCACCAAACAGAAGCTTTGGTCATGCTTTATGAGACAAGGATTGGACAGCAAATGTGCTAGCGCTGACATCTCCAGAATTATAAAACTGACAGCACCCACCCATGAACAATAAACAACAGCTAACAAGGACAGCATGGGTGACCCCAGGCAACAGTGAACACCCATATAGGAAGGACAATGCCATAGAGGTACCACCCACTTTCCCTTTTTTCTGGCTTTTAGATTTGGAAGGATTCAACAGACCTGATTCTTTTTCATCAGTTCTGGAAAACCAGAGGCAGACTGGACCCTCTGCTAGAACTCCTGCATTGTCATACCTGTCAGTATTACTGACTGATAACATGGTTACTTTCTACTGGGGTTTTTTCAGAGTCTTCCAGCATCCCTTCCCTCCAGCCAGCAGACTCCCAGCAGGTTGTCAGAAGACAGCTTCTTTGGAGCTTCTTGTGTACAGCCCTGGTACAGATGTGCTAGGAACACTTTGGATTCCTTGCTCAGAAGCAGCAAACAATCTTTCAGAGTCAAGTTGTTTTAATAAAGCTTTTCACACTCTCAGCCTGCTCTCATTTCTTTGCTTTCAGGGCAACTTGGATTCTTACAAGATTTGCAGTAATCTCTATTCTTGGTTTTTGTAAGAACAATAAAATTTAGTGTTGTGTGCTACAGCAGTCCTTAACTTTTGCAGGAGGTATTCTTGCAAAACTTCATGTATATAACAGCTGAAGAAGACCTGGGTGGAAATTTCTTAATGAAACCTTTTTATTTAATTGAGAATGTTTAAATATATTTTAAATAAAACACCCTTTAAAAGCTAGCAGCTGAATAAAACTTCCCTTGATGGACATTTCCTAATCAAAGTGAGAATATTTGGTCAAAAAGATGACTATCTGTCCCAAGACAGCCAATTGCCCAGAGGCCAGGTCCATTTACACAGCATGCAAGCAATCCCATCTCAGACTCTCACCCACCAGACTATTGGCTGCTCTGGGATACATTTTCTTACAGTTTTCCTAAAGCTTCTAAAGTTTCATCCAAATGCAGTATGGTTAAATTTCCAAACTAGCAGTGTCTTTTGTTGGATCAGGGCTTTCCAGGCCAGTTTCATTCAGCCCAACCATAATATACTCGATCTCCCATGAAGGTGAAGATGCTTGACTACAGATTGTCACAGCTGCAAGTAAATACCCAGTTGCTGATTAGTCCCTGGCCTGAGATTAAACTAATTGAACAGGTCATGAGAAATCTTTGGGCATGACAAAAAATTTTGGAAGCCACTGATACCAGTGACAGAAGTTGAAAAAATTTACGGATAGTGCCCAGAGGATGCCTGGGCTTCACCGGCCGTTAAAGGGAGCAATGGCCAAACTCCACAGGTAACTGAAGGAAAGTTTTGGGGGTCTTTTGGGAAGCGAATCTTTCAAGGCCAACAGTACCAAGGTAACCATATCAGTAATACTACATAAGTATCACCTAAGTAACAGTATCAGAAGTACTAGATTTGGGTATGGATGTATCAAACCTGAGACCACTGGGGGAAAAGTTATTAGCGGCAAGTTGTTTATTTGGGAGGCGGCTGGCTTACAAGGGGTCCCTGTCAGGCAGCCCTGCACCTGATCACTGTAGTTTTTAGTATGTGTGAATGATTTGCTTCTATGGCCAGGAGGAACTTGGCATCTCTTCTGGCATTGGTGAGGGAAGCCTGGGAGCTCTCATCCTGACAGCCAGGGGGGCCTCCTGCAAGAAAAATGCATTTTCAGTTTGCATTTACAGGAGAAAATGCACATAACACTCATAAAATTACCTGGGGTGCAAGTGCTTTCTGTTTTCCTACATGTGTTAGATGGAAATTAGTTCTCTGAGGGTGCGGTGCTCTGTCAGATATGAGAGGCTTAAATGTAGTTCGAGTAGAACATGGTGTGCAAGAAATTGCAGTGTCTATGATAAAACTCTTCTAAAATAGCAATGAGAGACCATCATGCAGATCCCTTGATCATTTACAGCGAAGGAAAGATGCTTCCACTGTCCAAGACAGAGCACAACAGCTCTCCATATGCAGTGAATCCCTTTTGCTCTCTTTGAGCGTGCTTTTAATAATGTGCGGTCATGATATCTGTAACTCTGCATGGATGCCCTGTTAAGAAATTTGTCTATAAGGTACAGTACATTGAGAAAACACTGCTTTGTTCTTCTCCCTGAAAGTGTACGCAACCTATGATTCCACTTAAGAAAACATATTTGAGCTGATTGGTACCATTCCCAGCCCCCAGACAATTTTGCTCTGTTTTTCTCTGATTGCTCTTGTACATTTTCAGGCCGTCTGTGGACACCCACAGTCTTTCAGGAGGGTGTTTTTCTTCCTAGCTGATTGATAAATATTTCTCAGGGTCTCCTGAGAGCCAAATCCCCTTGTATTTGTGAAATCTGATTAACAGAGCACTAAATTTCAACTAAAATCAAATCAGCAACACCCAGTGTGAGATCTGCTTTCTCTTTACATCTGCATAAGTTAAGCTTGATCTGTTGGTCTATTTTACTCTAGGGTTTGTTCATTTGTTCCTTTTTTATGTATTTTTGCCTGAGCTAGTGTCTTTAAAATGATAAATTGACTCCCCTGTCTCCCCACCCCCATTTTTTTCTTATCTTCTTGTCCTTTTGAAAATATAACTGCATGCACTTTCTTTATCTCTGTGTGGGGCCAAATCTCTTGTCACATAATTTACATTCTTCAGGAGACAGCATTGGTAATACTGTAATAGTTTATCACCAGACTGATAGTTAACAGCTCTGGCTTTCTTGTCATAATAAGCCTTTTTTGTCTCCATTGTGCCTTTTCTTTGGTTTCCTCTTGTCTATTTGCTTGCTTTATTAAAAGCAGAGCACTCAATTTCTGTAATGTGTTATATTTTCTTCTGAAGAAATCTTTGCCTCCTACTGCTTTTTCTTCACTATGTGCTCAATCCTCTTCAATTGTTCTCCCAATTACTATCTCAAATACAGAAAGACCTGAAATGTCTTGGGGTACTTCCAAAACAGAAAATACTGTACAAAAGAAAAGCAGCCACTGCACTTACTTAAGCATTAATAAATATACACATCTTTCTTTACAAGTGTATTTGTCAGGCTAAATGCTATAGCAAATCCTTCCCTTTTGTTGTCATTGATGGCAGAGACATTAGCCCAACCTTTAAGTGGCCTGTGGATGCAGACTCTACCCTGAAAAATTCACATTTAATAAACCAAATGGAGAAATGAAAGAAGAAGAAACAGGAAAACAAAAAAATTCTGAAGTCCCTAGTTTAGTGGTAGAGCAGGGAATATAAATTATCCACCAAGCCATGCAGCAAAGTAGCTTCAAATGAGCTCAGGGTTGCCTACTTAATATTCCTAGTTCGGACTCTGCATATTCAGAGTGTGGGTCTGCATGACCAAAGTCTTTCTTGGTTTTACAAAGGCTGTCAGAACCACAGAGTAACTGAGGTTGAAAAGGACCTGGAGATCATCTGGTGCAAACCCCTGTTCAGAGTAGATCCAGCTAGAGCAGGCTGCTCAGAGTCTTGTCAGATGTTTCACATATCTCAAAAGTTGCAAACTCGGTTCCATTCCAGTATTTGATCACCCCGATGGTTACAATTATTTTCATTCTATCTGAATGCAGTTTCCCAAGTCATAATTTGTTTCCAAATTGCAACTCGTGTGCATTTAGAAACTTCTTGTCCTCTCCCTGTGCACCTCCGAGAGGAGTCTGGCTCTACGTTCTCTATGTCCTTCCACCAGGCAGCTGAAGTCAACAATAAGGATGTTGGCTTCCTCTTCTTAACTTTGAATAGGCCCAGTTCTGTCAGCGTCTCCTCAAATGTCATTATTCTCCAACCATCTGACCATCTTGGTGACCATCCCTCTGATTCACTGCTGTTCCTCAATGTCTTTCTTGTACCAGGTATTCCAAAACCAGACACTCCAGACGTGGTCTCACAAGTGCCTTCTTCAGAGCAAGGCCATACTGGTGACTCCTGTTCAACTTGTCATTCACCCTTCTGCAGCTCAGCTCAGTTTCATGGGTGCAGTGAGAACATCCGAAGCATACCATGGCCTGTAAGTTTATGTCACTTGCCTCAGATGCTTAGCTACAGGCTAAATGCTGGGAACCCTTACCTGGGATTTTGAGTTTACTCTTCTGAATGTATCCTTATTTTCTGTGCTTCTGAAAGTCTGGACACTGGAGGTAAAATGGACAGGGGAGAAGAAGGATGGTGGGAGGCAGATGAGTAGGTGGCGATGAATCTTGGGGAAAAGACCAACATCCTGCACTGATCCTCCCACCCAGATGCAAGTGTCCTGGAGCCATGCCCATGCCTAAGACCTATTAATTTAATACACTTTACATTCATCACATGTAAAATATACCACACTGGGAGTAACTGGGAAATCTATACTCCTCAGGACATTATTGGACTCCAGCTGAGAAACCAAATGGATTAGGACTGAGCCTACTCAGCATGGGAAGAAGTGAGATTATGATTGACGTGTTTTCCCCTTTTACTGGGGTCTATCTTCTCTCTGATTGTATACCTTGTGAGTAATCACCTTGGGATGATTGACTGAGCACACTTTATATTACCGTGTTTCTTAAATGGAAAACCATGTCTGAATCATATGTCTAATATTTCTTTCCCAAATTGGTTTTCATTGTAATTTACAACGCAAACCACATAAATCAACCGAACATAACAGAAGTCATCTGTAACTAGGAATTTTACTTGTCTCAGTTCTTCTCTTAATCATCTCTGTATGACTTCACTGGCTACAGCCAATAACTTTCTCATTTTATGTCATGCTTCTTTACATGTCCTAAGCAATAATTTACAATTTTTGTTTCATGTTAAAATAATAATGTTGCTTAGGGTGGGGTCATGGATGACTGGGATTTTTATTGTGTTTTGTTTTCCCAGAAAAGATACCTCATTGCATGCTCTGATTGCAAGTGATGTCAAGTACAACAAGCCAGTCCAGGCAAGCCACTTATGTACAGCTTCTCAAAATCCTCAGTGAAATTCAGCTTTCTGTAAGTACAGGGCAGTGAAGTACGTGCATGACATCAATGTGAAATCTAAGCATCACAGGGATGGAAAATATGAGTAAAGAAGAGAAAGCGCACAATGATGAGAATGTACACTTTAAAGGAAAACATTTTTGTTAATATAAGCTTTACAGGATTTTAAATGGTTGTAAAGAAAGCACTCCTGTCTAAGCTGTGTCTTAAACACTGATGCATATTAGAAACACCATGTGTTTCTAGCGCTCCAAATGTGAAGTTATTACACTTCAGTGTGGTGATTTCATGGCTATGTAGGACAACTGTCTGGTGTCCGAGGTGTCCTCCACGCTGTCCGGGTATAGCACCAGTGCTGACCAAGGCCCTGACTGGAGGGGATCTCTGTGCGTGCAGGAGACGTGGAGGCAGAGCTCAGGCTGACTGCTAGAAGAGCTGGATGGGGATGACTCACAAGGTTGTACAGGGTTCAGAAAGGCTGAGCCTGCTTTGGTCTGGAGATGTCCAAGAGGCTCGCAGTGTCGTATGAGCAGGGTGCTCCAGCCCCTGGGAGTTATCTAGCAGAGCAGTGCAGACGTGGCTGAACAGTCTAAGTAACTCAGACTTGCTCTTCAAGGCTGTGAATGATCACACCCAGAAGCAAGAACCTCAGAGTAGGAACTCGAGCAATTGCTCAGGGAAAGTCTCTTGGGGGTCATTTAAGCTCTAGTGGCCAAGAACATTCCAGGGGGAGGAAAAAAGAGATTAAAACACTTTAATAAGGCCAGTGTAGCTTTACAAAAAGCATGTAGTAGAAGTTCCAGTTAAACATTTGATATATTCACTGGGGGAACCGACGTATAGTGAGCCTCCTATATGGGCAAACTGCATTTTGACTTCATAATGAAATGATGGAGTAGCAGTGGGTAGTTTTTCAACTGACAGGGAGCATGACAGCTAATTGGTGCAGAAACAGTCAGCAAAAGTTATGTTTCCATATGATTTGGGATCACTTTGGAGCTACTAAATTAATATGTATTGCTCTTTCTACAGTGCCTGAGTCATATGCATCACATACTTGGTCTTTACCATGAGAATTTTAGTGAATCTAATAACATCAGCCTTATAAATAAAAATAATCCAATGCCTGAAGGTTATAAATAAGATATATCAGTATATGTATAAAGTTCTATATTAAAAAGGCAGATAGGAAAAAATAAGATATGCCTAGAAAAGACTGAGAGTCTGAATTTGGGCCTAATATGGAAGAGTACAAGAATAATTCACCCTTGCAGAAAGATATTACCTATGTAGTACTACAAAAGACAGAGAGACTGCCAGGTTCAGCTGCAAACAGTTACATGAAACTCCAACTGGGAATAGAGTTTAAATGAAATTCTGAAGGCAGATGGATCATCTCAACATTTTTGCTCAGAGCCTGCTTTCCTGTTGATTTCAGCTGTGTTTGGAACACGCATTTAGAGAAGAATGAAGGAAATTCCAGTTCCTCAGCTCAATATGTTGGGTTTGAGTGTGTGACCTATGGTCTCGCTATACTACAGACGTATTTTTCTCCACATCTATTATCCTGCTAATTGTAGCAAGGTTACACTCCTGTAAAACGGCGATCTTGGTGTATTCTCAAAAAGGGCATGATTTAAGGCTTATCTCATTAGCAGCTGCAGTGGACTTGAACCCTTGTAGTAGCACATGGAACAGGGTACGGTATTCGCAGGAAGCCTGCTGGCATTGTGCCACTGATTTTCAACATAGAGAGAGTGTTTTGGGTTCCCCCACACACACACACATTGTTATTTCCAAAGCCTTTTAGATGCAGCAGCTCCCTTTTTTCCAAGTAGTTCCTTGATTTTTTTGGGGGGGGGGGGGGGGGGGGGGGGGTCATATGCAAAGATTCAGTCACTGCTCCTCATCACTGGTCCCTCTGGTAAAGCAAGGTCATTGCCTGGGATATCAGCTGGAACTCCTATTCACTAAGGCAAACATGGGTGGACCCCTTCCTGGAAGAATTAATCAGCCTTGGATAATGCTGCCTTTATATGAGCAGATTCATTGGATACTCGCTGGTATCTAATATCTTGTGTCGACTGTCATAACTTTAGATCCACATCCTGGATCTTCAGAGAAGCCCCAATTTATCCTGAGAGGAAACCACCATGTGAGGGCTTACTCTTCCACGAGGAAAGTGGGTACCCATGTGCCAAAGCCCTACCCCGTGTGTCAGTCTGCCAGTCAGAGTCCAGGCTACCTCCTAGGTAGGACTTGAACAGCCCTTGCTCACGTGGCCAGGAGCTCAGCGAGACATGTCCCAGGGATGCTGTCACCTGAGAGCATCCTCCATGGCAGGTGTGACTTGAGCAGCACCACAACCTCAGACACAGCACTGGGACTGTTCCTCGTTTCTTCTCTGCTCGTCTGTGCATCTGCGTGGGTCAAAAAGGGTATCTATAATGCATGGGCACCCAGAGATCTGAGCTCTACTCACTGCTTGGATCTACCCTGCTTCTGGGTAACCACTGGCAGCTCCCTCTGCTTCCTTTTGTGCTTTCTGTTTGGTTTGTGAACTTCTCAGAGCAATGCTTGATAGACAAGGTCTGGTTTTCCAGGGCCTCCCTAAGTCTCTGTAAGAAATCAAGAAGAGCTTTGGCATTATGTATACAAAGCTTATACAACTCCTCCTCCAAAGGGTTTAAATCATTCAGGCTAATCTAATTATTTCACCAAGTAGTGGGCTTGTCTCTCTTTATGCAAAACCCCCCAAACATTGTAAAGATTCCAAGTTATCTGGCCACCTTCCAGTTAATTAACTTAACACTGAAGGAAGTACTGAAAAACAAAATTAAAAGCCATCCAATTTCTAGCCATCCCAATTCCTCACAAAAAGTAATGGCATTACATCTGTCTTCACTCAGAATATGAAAGCTACTTTCGTATGACCCTAACTCCCCTTTTTTATTCCACGTTCTTAATCACTACTTGATTAAAAAAAACCAAAAAGCACAAACCCACACACAATTGATTTCAGTTAGACAAAGAAAGGATACAGGCATTTAATTTGTCAAAATTCAAAGAAAATCATCTGACCCAGCATATTCTGTTGAAGCTCTCAGACAATACAGAGTCCCTGAGCAGCCAAATGAAAGGTATGATCAGAAAAACAAGGTAAGCGTGTTCCCAGAGTGGTCGCCCACATGCTTGGACCCTTGTTGGATCTAGGGGCACAGGGAATCCGGGCAGCCGTGCAGGTACGTGACCGCTGCTTTCCCACACAGCTGTGAGGCAGTTGTGTACAGATGAGGGGGTGGGCTGGGTGGCATCTATTTCTGTTGGCACCTTGGTCATGCTTCTGTTCATATGTTGCTTGCAGTGGGGCTGGTCGTACGTATAAAACTAAGAACGCACGAAAATCTTTGCAAGATAGCCATCTCAGCTCTGTTCCTGTATATCTGCTAAGACAGCTAAACTTCATTTCTCAAACTACCCCTCTATTTTCAATAAGATCACATCCTTTTTGGTAGCATTTTTTTCCAGGATCAGGTTTAATAAACATGATCTTAGTGCAGATAACATAAGAATATAATATCTGAGCTGCCAGCACTATTTCTCCCATGAAGGTGGGAGAAAATTGGTATGTCAAAGAGTAAAAAGAATTATACCTGCTAGAGCTGGTGTAAGTCTGACTTGCCTTCTTCTGTCTTGGGATCCTCAGAGCTAAACTTGATAAAAAGCTAAGGGAATGAAAACTAGACTTAGACCAAGGAGGGTCTGTAACTGGCTGCTGAATCCCTCCCCCTCCAACCACTGGGCTCTGGGTCTTGCTCTGTCCAAGGAATGTCATTTCACAAGCTTGGGTGTTAAAGACAGAATCTCTCTTGTTTTTTAGTAATATCTGCTCCTTCCTGTCCTAGTCCACATCCTCAGAGCAAAGCAGGATCTGAGACTCAGCCAGAAAACCCTGTGCTTTCGACCCAGCTCTGGCACCAGTTTATTGCAGCTTGCTTTCTGTACGTTGATCCACCCTCCTTAACCTGTGAAGTGTGCACAGACCTTCCTTCTCTCCCTGGGGCTGGGAGACTGAAAATGGGAATATTTATGCAGCACCAGGGAGATGTGAAATGTTGCATGGGACACAAACACGCTTGTGAGCAAGGCGCTGATTTAGTGTTGGCTACATTTCAGTGCATCTTTGTGCTATGCACACAGCAGTGTGAGAGAAAGTAAAGTGTTAATGCCAGTCAACAGAAAAACTCCATTTTTCCACCACGCTTGCTCATCTTAGGAGAGCTCACAAATAATGAAACTCACATAGGAAAAATCAATATTACATTAAATGACATATGTAAAGAGCTCTCCAAAGTCAACACCAAGTCAGGCTAATGAGCTACAGGACAGTCTTGCTGCACTGTTTGATGCAATCTGAAATGTTATTCTGTATGCACAGGTCTGTAATCTGATGTCTTTTCAGCATTTCTTTTATGCTTGTAACTTTAATCTTCCTCATTTATTCTCTTTTGCACCTAAGACTATTCTTTTCTGCGGGAAAAATAAGAACATCTCTGGCTGTCTTTTCACATCTTCTCAAGGGGATAAGTGTATGGATGTGATCTTGCACCACTGAAATCAGGGGAGTGCTGCTGTTAAATGAATACACAGACACATCAAGCGCATGCTGCAGAAAGATGTACATGCATTTACCTCTCAGTGATCTTTGCGTTCAGTACCCTGAGACACCCAGCACCCTCCATTGCTCACAAGTACAGCTAGAGTTGAAGGAAAATGGCTTTTCACAGCTTATTCCTCAATACGGCATGCAACTGCAGACACATATGCAGTGCAGGACATGGCATCTTTCATTTTCATGCAGTGCATGACAGAAAGCAGCTGGTCCTCAGAAGCATTTCAGGATCTGAATTCCAACCCATTTTGAAGACTGGTGCCCTGGACAGGACTTAGATCACTACCACTTTCTGTACTTGCAAATATAGGTTCACCAGACCTCTCTGTGCCTGCTACTGAATTCTGGGGGCACTTGAAACCCATTAGGTGCTTATGAACATTACACTAATGACTCTAAAGATGTGTTTTTAATGTTAGTAGATGCCTGTTAAAGCACTAAAAGTCCACCTCACATCTAAACCATTCAAGCTTCCCAAAATATTCCTATTCCTTTCCCACCTCTGGGGCTCAGATTGGAAAGTATTCTCACAGCAAGTTTAGTACTTCGGGTCCCATGTGAAAATAGGAGAGACCTACTGTATCTTTCATCTGACTGTTCGTTACATAGAGACTTCATCAAAACATGAGAAATCCACATTCAGATCCTTTTCCTTCTTAAACTGTGTTCTAACCCTGGATAGCAGAAAGATGAGCATGGCTGGGAAATACATATAAGATCAGAGGACAGGGTAGGGATTTATGTGTAATCCTGGAACAGAGATCAGCCTGTGATTTCCTAGGTGAAAATGTAGCAGTTGGATTTAGTGGGTATCTAGTAAATCTGCGTGCATTTCTGGAAATAACAAGGGAAGTCCAAGGGAGTCAGCTTGGGCTAGACCCAGATCAATGTCTGGGCTTCTCCCAGCACACTGGCAATTTTGTCTGCTTAGTCTTGGTGAAAGTGGCCTGGAAAATGCAAGCTACCCTGAAAGTCAAGAGTCCGGGCAGCCTCCAAGAGAAAATGTGTTGGTGGATCTGAGTAAGGTAGAACAGTGTTAACTCATTTGCTCTACATTGATTCCTATACCGTGACACTTGCCCACTGCTGAAACAGGTCCCAGGACTCCATGTATCACTTTTGCCTAAGGCAAAACCTGCCTCCACAGCAGATAAGCCATTACTGTACACAGTTGTACCAAGCCTAAAGTGACTAGAGATTGTCTGTCCCACTAAAAAAATAAAATCAATGTTTAATGACCAGTTCAATATTCCACCAGAGGAAGCTGGGTTCATTCTGTGTACAACAGCTCATAGGATGACCCCAGGGTGAAATCAGTATCCTGCTTAGTCTTGTTATTGTAGCTCCCTGTGCCAAGCATCTTTTAGCTTAGCTCTCGTCTGTCTTTTCTCATGAAATTTCTTAATGTCAGAGCATAAAGACATGATGACCCCAGGGAACTGTGTGGGGTACACATGCATTTTAAATGAAAGCTTTGTGGGTCCTAGAGGGAAACATTTCTATTTATTCTTTTTCTGTTCATGAGAGGATGTCTCTCTAGCCACTGTCCCTATTACATTTCCTTTTATTCAGCATCACAGCTCAAAACCAACCGGGGAACAACAGCGTCATTTCTTTATCAGTGCTGCAGAAACGTCCTCAGAGACAGGTGGTTTTGTAATGGTATCCATTTCTGCTAAAAGGCCCCAAAACCCTACCCAGGGAGGCACCTTTCACAGTAGATAAAATGAACAGTAATACTAAAGCGCTCTCACACAGTGGCAGACTACTAGGATTACACCCTGTTCCTCATGGTATGCTGTAACTTCCCAGAGCTTTTAAAGAACGTTTTGTAGCTCTGATAATAGTGGGATGACTGGGTAGAACACTTTTACAACACAACTAGCTGTTTTTCTGCTAGTATAATCATCTTTCAGTTGCAATTTTACCAGATTGCATCGATTCCCAGGAAACGCCAATTAACACCCATTTGTACAGAAAAAGCCACAAACTAAAAAGTGCATTTACAAGTGTCTGCTATAAAACATGAGCGTGCTTTTCATATTCATTTCCAAAATGTGAGGTAAGATTTATTGTCCTGATGGTGTGGAATGTTCTTTAGTGTTAACCCATAATCCCTGCTGCTTGAATAGAAGCAATAATGGAGACCTAAATAACCTCATCTTCTGAATCAGCTTCTTTTACTCCTTAGGGTTTCTTCTTTACCTCTATGGAGACAATGTAAAGTGCTACATCCAGGGTAAATTAACAGACAGTTTGGATCTGATAGTCTTGAACACAGCGTGCATAGATGTGAGGTGGTAAAATGTCAACGGGTGCCATGTCTTAGTCCCTGTTTGGTATTGTTATTTACAGAAACAGGAAATGTTGTGTGAGAAATCCAAAGACGAGGTTTCCTGTTGAAGTAGAACCCAGTCAGACATCATAATTTATATCAGCTGAGGATATAACCCCAAATCTTCCATCATTTTCTGAGATGTCAGTTTATTCCCCCACTTTTGTGAGGAGAAGGGAGAAATAAAGGAGTGGAGGACGAAGGAGAAAAGCAGGAGAAAAAGCAATCTGTTATACCCAATAAATTGACAGAGGACCTACATGTTTAAATTTCTCCACAGATTTAGGTATCATGTGTTGGACATAAATGCATCACAGATACAGAAATTTGAGATCAATTGATCCAGTGAAATATTACAAGCAAATGCATAAGGGAGAGCATGCATGAGATCAGAAGATATCTGATCAGAGGTCATAAGACCCTGCAGACATCCAGGGACTGCAGACAAAGTCCCTACGCTGTATGTAGAGGAGCTGAAATGAAATGTAAGCTGATATAAAAAAAATAATATTGCAGAATGATTTTACCACCGTGCTGTTCTTTCTGACTTAGATGATTCTTTGTTCACAACAGCTCTTGCAAAGGAAAAAAAAAGAAAAAAAAAAAAAGATGCTTACTTAGTGTTTCTTCCCAGCTGGGCTCATAAAATGTCTCTGACTTTCCCCAGTGTATGTAGAGTTGGTTTTCATGTCTGCAATATGTTACATGAAACAAAGGGCCAAATGTGGGGAAACAATATACTTTTCAGCAGAGGAAACATCCCCTTTCAATGCAAAATCAACATTTCACAGCAACTAGGAAAAAAAAGCACCCTTCTCCCCAGCAAGACCAAAATGGGATAATGCAGAGAGAGGTACTGAGCTACCTGTTACTTTGGCACTTGGCAGCCATGAGACCTCAGCTAACCTCTCGACAGTGAGTTTGAAACTTCACAGCTGCAGTGATGATGGTGCAGAGAGAAAGGCACTCACAGATGGCTGTGGAAGAAAGATCTTGAAAAGAAATGGTGGTCTGTTTATAGATATGTCTGTCTGTCGTAGTAAGATTTCAGTGTAAGACTTTCAGGATGTGTAATAGCTGCTGTCAGGTGCTGGGTATTGTCCAGGGTTTTGAGAGTTGTGGGACTTATGACTATTTTAATTTCTAACTGCTAACATGTATTTATGTATTTTATTGTTATTTGCTGTGAAACTGTCATGCTACCTGGCAAAAACAATAAAATTGTTATCACGTATGTTACTCCTTGAAATGAAAGGTTATGTTATCTATACAGTCAATGAATTTTAATATAAAAATGAAATATGCCTCTTCTATCAAAATCTTCCTACATCCACAGACTTAGAGATGGCAGGGAGAGCCTGCATTTTCACCACAACATTGCTTGTCCAGAGGATTTTTTTCTTGTTTAACATAGACTCCAAATTAACATGTAACTGCATATATTTTTCCCTACTATCAGTACTAAAATGCCCAATGGATATCCATTTAGTGAGATCCTGCTTTTCTTCTGAACTAGGGAAGTCCTAACTCTGCTAAAATAAGATACAAGCATGCCCACTTTCCTCATTCTTCTTCCACAGCTCAGTTCACTTAAGGACTAATGGATAACAATAGCCATGAAAAAATGTGGCTATCAAACCTATTTTCCCTGGAGATGCAGCCATTCTCACATGCTTTATTGTCACTATATATTTCTTTGAATGTAAAAGGCTCCCTGTACTAGAACCCAGCAATTCAGGTAAAGGGTCATCTCTGCAGAAGTAGTTTCAGTAGAGGTTTGTGGGGGTTGTTATGCTCAAATGTAGTTAAAAAGTCATAAAATTAAGCAATACATTGCCATAATTTAATAGTGATGCATGGGAAAACTAAATTTGGAACTGATGCTTTTCCTTGCCTTCAACTCCTCCTATGTTTTGCATTTCTAAAGAAAGAGGATTTCCTGGATGAGGTCAGAGATTTTCTTTGCCCAGAGACCTATCTCCTGGAACCACTATGCTAAAAAAAAAAGGATTTTTTAAAACTAGATTTTCCATGCCCCCCCAAAGCAGCGTATGCATGAATGGTACTTAGAGATTGCTCCAATCATTCATTAATCTTTTACAGTGGAATCCTCTAACACATCTCAGTCAAGTCTCCGTATTGATTTCTTGGGTAAATCAGGTACCAGAGAAAGCACTATAAAAACTGAGCAGTTTGATAAACTTGTTGGTTCTCAGCACTCTTTTAATCAGATGCATGAGATAAAGGAAAAGTAAATAACAGCACAACAGGAGGGAAAGGAAGGTGAACTCCAAAACCATTGTGAGACTAAATCCAACATGGTAGTGTCCTTCAACTGTTCAAGAAAACAGTTCAGTACCTAACAGGAGATTTATCAGTGACGCACAGGAGCTTAACCACTGTTGTTTGGCACAGATGCTGCCCGGTGGGAGCTCTCCATGGCTTTTCCTACCAACCAACAATACAATTCAGTCTCCAACATGAGAGCTCGCGTGAATGCTCTTTGCCCCATGGCAATTCAGAAACACTGGCCTGAAGTTGTGCCTGTTGTAGGCATGTTCTCTCTGTTTACTGGAAGCCTCCTGTGGCAAACAGCAGAAGGTGTTTAAGCTTTTGGTTGCAATGTTCAAGGGCCTTACTGTACATAAAAAGCTACTGATCTGCTTCATACAGTAGCTGTAGCCAGTGCTGAAAAGCTGTTTCTGGAACAGAAGATTGATTAACATGCCTCTATGTAAAAGCATCAGCTATTATCTTCCCCACCGTTCCTTTTCTCAGCCTCCCATTTCAAAGGTTAACAGGAAAAGTAACAAATGCATGAATAAAATGAAGACGTTGCATTTTCACCTAAGGATATGCAGACTAAACAGTAAATTGCAGAAAAAAATTCTATAGATTATAAACACAACAGCCAGTGTTTCTTGGCTTTTCTAGGAATCCTTATCAAGAAATAAACTTGATCTAAATATTCAAAGCTACTTTGCCAGTTACTTTTTGCCATTATGCTTGCCTTTAGCAATATCAATTTGTACACTGTACACATTTTAATTTAAAATTGTTATTGTCCTCCAATTGCTTTGAGATTCATTTTGCATCTAGGCAATGAGAGTATTACCAATGTTTTTCTTATGCCTTGAAATGCAATGAATGCTTTCTGTAATATTTTCCTCCATCCTTCGAATGGTCTTAATGCAGTAAAGAAAAAGCAAACAAAGAAATGAAAAATCTCTAACTGAAGTTGCAGAATCAACATGCTGCACTCATTTCTCATTCAGATGCCTCTGTATTAATTCAGCTCTGAAAAGGTTGGGTTTATGGATAATAGTGGCCTGTCACTGAGATAAATATAGAGCAATTCCTGGCTGTGCTACAGACATCTTATGAAATCTCAGGCATGTCTCTTGATATTGGTGTGACTATCTGTTCAATGACAGAAGATACCATTTCCTTTTTACTGCTCCCAGTCCTGTATATTGCAAATTCCTCACAGGAAGGCATGACGCTAACTATGCACAGAGCATGTGGATAGATGCTATGTTGCTTTCACTAGGAATTCCGTTGCTACAGAAAATGGGAAGAATAAGAAGTTCATTTTTTTTTCTGGAACCACGGATGGCCAGATGCTGTGCCCAAGGGGATACTTGATCTATTCAAGTTATTCATGCAATCCCATGGGATTTTATCTCTTTTTAAGGACAGTGTTGCTGTAACTCTTACAGTTTAAGTCAAGTGAAGAAAGACTTGCAGGGAGATTATATTAGAGAGCATGATACAGTTGGAAAAAATACCTTTGTTTCTGAGCATTTTAGGCTTCTCAGATGTGTAATAGAAGCAGTGATCTCTAAAACTAGTTACAGGCTATGAACATTGTAATTTTTTTTGTTATTCAAATAGTCATTGAAAAGGAAGGTGTTTTATTTTAACAGACAACCTGGAATCAGGTATATGTGTTGCTCTTCCCAGCCTTTTGGAAAGAGTCTCCAGATGAAGCTCTCCCTTTCTGGGCTACAAATATTGTTTGACTAATAAAGATAGATTTCTGTCCTGGCCTCCTGGCTTACAGATTTGTTTCATCCTGCTCTGTGTAGTTTACTAAGCAACTTACCCTCCTTTAGTAGTTCACTTGTTACTGACATTTCAAAATGTCAACAATTGTCTAAAAAATACATGCTAAAAACCTAGGCAACATCAGATTTTGGACTGAACTCTGATGTCCCTTGTACAAACAGCATTTTATGACCCAGGGTCCTCTCACTCGAGAAAGGCAACACTTGCATCATACAGTGGGGCATTACGAGGACACCTAAGCCAAGCAAACTTCAAAAGCAGAAAACACAGATCCATGTCAGGGCAACTGTGCATCAGCAGGAAACTGGCTCAGGAAAGGACCTCATAATGTGCTAATTATGAATTTATATAAAATTCATATTATACATTTTACTTAGCTCTGATGAATTATTGACTAAATATGAAAGCCTTTACCAATTAGGCTAAGAGGAAGTGCCGTTTACAATGACATTTCTGATCTCAGGAAGAACGGATCTTAGAGAAGCTTAAGTGAGGACTGCTTTCTCTTGCAAAGCTCACTCATAAGAAAACACCTCCTTAGGATGCTAAACAGCCATTTTCAGTTATCACCTGATATTTAAGTGGTTCAAGGCAACTTTCTTAGCAAAAATGATCATTGCAGAAAAGTGGTGATAATTTCAAGGTAATGTTAAAGTTTGCTAGGTGATTGACAACTAGATAAAATTTGCAAGCATCTATTAAAATAAGTTATTTCTGTTGGTTGTTTTTAACTTGTTGCTTAGTGTTATAGAGTATTGCTACCTGTTGTGGCCTGGAGTTTTCTCTTCTTTTAGCAGGCTGATTAGAGCTGAATAACATATGGTCCTTCGGATTCTAACAAGAGACTTACATGATGTTTAAACGCCAAACTCCAAAACTATGGCCAAAGTTGCATGTTCAAATTCATGTAAATTGGTAGACACCTAAACATCTGGTAATTGGGTTCTATGTGGTAGAAATCCTTTCCCTGCATCCTTTGAGTAGGCAATTCAGTGATGCCCTTAGAGAATTCTCAATGTACATCAATCACACAAAATACTTCAGTATATTTCCACCAACAAACTGCAGAAAGAGGTTACTTAATGTCAAAAGCCATGAGGAACAGATAGAACCTGAGTACCCATGAAGCCAGGTGTTTAGAAACATCTTCCTTTTTTTTTTAATGCAACAAAAATTCACCAGAAGTTTGTGGCCATCAAACAGAAGTTTAGCATTGGGCTATACCCAATGATTTTATCAGCTCTGAAGGAATCTTACCCAGATAAAACCCCTGTGTTAAGAATTGTAAATCCCTCAAATTATTTTTTATATTATTATTAATTATTACTATTATTAATTTTCTGTGCAGAAAATGAGTCTATCTGAGTGTTCTTTCAGAAGTACAATCAAATGATCATCATGAGTTATTCTGGGTTCATGAGGCAAAAAAGAAAACTCCTACAGGGTGGAGAACATTTTTTCCCAGCATTGTATTTTATATTTATAGGAAAAGGAGTCATTACTGTAGAAGAGGTGGTACTTGATGACACCATCAGCCAGAAGAAAATCTCACAGAAAACAACTGCTTCTGTTATGGCATGTCTCAGGACATCTGACTAGCAGCATATTGCTCAGTAAAGCAATTAATGCTGAACTTGGTTACTGATGGGCTCTGAACATTTATTTCTTACATATATGAAGGTCATACATCACTGTCCAGTATTCCAGGCAAAGGACTATATACTAACTGGTTTATAATTGGATTGAAGTGGATATTGCTTTGGTGTATCTGAACTCAGCCATTAAACTCTGGGGTTTTTTACTTTGCTTTCATTTTTCTATTTATCTACAAACTGTTGCTATAGAAAGATTTCCCTAAACAGGTCATTCTGCAGAAGGATCTGAACTGAGCTGACTAGTTCATTTCATGATTGTTAGAGAGGATCACACATTAGGACTCCTCACTCAGAGTCCTTCCTCTGGGTCCCACAAACATCTCTCTAGACAGCGGCAGGTCCACCTCCAACGAGAGCCCTTGTTCTCAGTGTCACAGTGACGAGCAGCATCTCCAAGAGATGAGTCTATCCTTTGTTGTGTTAAAGCGTAATGACGTTTGGCAGAAAATAAACCCCTTTGCATTCCAGCTTGTCCTCAGGTATCAGAGGGGCTGGGGACTGCTAGGATTAGATTCTGAGTGATGTCCAATTCAGCACTATAAGTCTAGTTTTGTTAAATATATTGAACTCTCACAATTACGGACGCACTAATAATTTAATAATTATTATCTAATAATAATTGAGCCGCATTCAATGAATTAGAACAGCTAGACTTAGGGAGTTTGGTCGTGTTCAATGAACTATCATGGCTAGATTTGAATGAATAGTACAGTTTATTAAAGCAACAGGAGTACAGGTTCTTTTGGATTGCCGGTGATAAATACATTGTCTGCAAAGCACATGCAATAATAATACAGTCGACTACAAGCACACTAAATTATGGAAAAACTCTAAAGAGATTTCTAAGTTTCCCAAGGAAGCACTCAGTATAACCAAGCGTTTGAATCTTACTCAACAGGCATCCCTGGGGGTGGAAAGAGAGGTTCAGCCCATCGACCAGTCACAGAAGTCAGCAATGTCCTCCTGACTTGTCTATGATGGTATCTTCCCTAGCATTCCTCCTCTCTTAAGCACTTTTATATTTTCTTATTTTTTAGGTGGAGTTTGAGTGACTCTAGTCATACATACCTTTATGACGATTGGTGTAAAATCTCCTCTCTTTACTTTTAAAGGTATATGCTAGAGAAAAATCAGAGCGCATGCTCAGTGAGGGGTGGGCGCACCTTGAAGGCGGGTAGTTTTGGGGATGGAGGTGTGTTTTGGTATTATAATGAGATTCTAATGAGCAAAGTTCCATGTCAGTAATGCAGAATGGGGCACTTATGATATAAATCAGAAAAGTAGGGCAGTAGGTCGACAGAACCCCCATTATTTTACCTTCTTGCTTCAGTGGATTCAATGCAGGGACCTACCGTTCTTGTTCCTATCTTTCCAGTTCCCTATCCCTGCGATGGTATCACAGACCCTGACCACATTGTCACCATGCCGCTCCACCCTCCATGTTGTTTCTCAGAGTCAGCATACCAAGCTCCCCTGGTGTTGCTAACATGTAATGTTGCAGATTACGTTGCTTAGGGAATTATTATGGAACAGATTTTGTGTATATCCACTGCATTCCACCCTGGAGGTTTACCTTCCCCTAAGAGGAGGACATATCAATAAGTCACCTCCAGCAATCTTTCCACACCCTTATCCAATGAGCACCTCAAAGATGATTCACTTATTGCACCCAGAGATTCAAGTCAATACTTCGAGGTATGAGTGGACTGTGGTAGTGAGACTGTAGGTCTGTTGGGTTCTCCACGTGCTCTGAGCACAAGCATCTGCTGCCAGCATCGGTCTTCCCACAAGCCGTTGTGCGTGTAATAGCACTCCCTCGCATGACATGAGCTTAGGGTGTGACAATCTCTGTGGGCATCAGTCCTATCTCTCATGAACCAAATATTGAGTTCATCTAAAGAGGAATCACTTGTGTACTGTGATTTCTCTCGAGTAGTTCTTCCGGGAAAGCAGACTGGAGAACAGCTTGCAGGCTTGTTTTTGCTATTTTATACACAATTTTTTCTGGCAGATTTTCATCATGGAACCCTGAACCCTATGGGGTTTTTTTCAAGTTCTCAGAGGTTAGGGTGTATAGCATACTAGGGCTTGAATTTGTTAAGTAAAAGAAACATTAAACAGAATGTGTTTCCATGGAAAGAAGATGCTAAGGAAGAGAGAGAAAATTCCATAAAAACCAGAATTACTTACTTTGAGCGTTTTCCATTACACAGGGTCATTAGATACATCTTGGACTCAAAGAGAAAATGATATCTTTTCAAGGATCAAGAAAAGATTCCAAATCCCAAAATATAAGTTGGATTCTTACATCCTGCTTACCCACAAGAAAGCTGTAGATGCATGAGGAACAGCTGGTTCAAGCTTAGCTCACCTAAGATGGAGAAGAGAGTGACAGCAAAAGACAAAAATTTCAACAAGGGAGAATTCGGCCATTGCTTTCATATGGTCCTTTCTCCTAAATGCAGGAACGCCACTTTTGTTGATATTAGATTCTCATCCCTTTGTTAGAAGTTTCATCAAAGTCAGTAGGACCCTGTCAGTAAATAAGGCCACAAGGATAAGGACCTGACCTTTAATATTCTGTTTCCTTTGAAATCAACATTCAAGGGTGGTTTATATTCCCCTCCATTTTCCTCTTTTTCTTGCTTCATTGCCAAGTATCACATGATCCATACCTAATACATGATCTAGTTTGAGGAGCAAGCATCTCTGACAAAACAGTGTGGTCTGATGATTGAAATCTGGTTTTGACTTTCTATAGACATGAAAATCTGATGTTAACAGCCATAACAACAATCGTCATCTCAGTTTGATTGCTACCCTAATTTAAGTAAGTGAATGTGTTTGAGTTAATACCCAAATTTCATACAGAATAAGAAAACAGCTGAAGCACTGAAATATTGTGATCCTGCCCCTCTCCTGTCTCTGCATTTTAATATCCAGACAGAAAGTTCTGGGGCACTGGAAAGTATGGAAAAAGGGGATGATGCCATGGAACCATGGAAAATGTTCCTCGCATATACCATCCAGATGTGCCAGAGCTCCATGGAACCAGATGGTCTTTTATTTTTAAACATAAATAGTTGAACAGATGCTTTGAAAGCTAAATGTGGACATTCCAAAGAGGAACAAGCAATGATTACTCATCTCTCATACTCTCCATACCTTTGCATTTTGCTCACAATATGTGATATTCTGTACTCCTGTTGGCGATTGAAAAAACCCAAGCTGTTATTTCTAGGTACCATCTATAAACTGTTTGGGGCTTACGCAGCGATCAATAGGTGTCTCCGGACCATCTTTGCGCAAAGCATCAGACCACATTAGCTTAAAATCTGTGAAGTGAAGTAGGTACCGGTGGAAAGGTCAGCACCTGGGTGGCTTACAGCACACTGCTACACATCTGGTTGTGAGGAAGGGAAATTCTGGCCTAAGACCATGTAGGCTTAAGTCCTACACTTAAAAACATGTTCAATCACAACGTTATTGTTTTGTTGCCCGAGTACAAGAAGAACATAGACAAACTGGAGCAAGGTCAGTGGAGGGCCACTGGGATGGAGCACTTGCCCACTGAGCAGAAGCTGAGGAACCAGGGCTTGTCCAGCCTGGAGAAGGGACGGCTTCAGGGGAATCTAACAGCAGCCTCCTGTATCTATGGGGAGGTCATCAAGAAGATGAAGCCAGAATCTGCAGTGGTGCATGGTGTAAGGATGAGGGACAATGGGCATAAGTTGAAAGGAGAGAGATGGCTGGATGTAAGGAATAACTTTTCACTGTGAGCACAGCTGAGTGGTATGGCAGGTTGCTTAGAGAATTTTTGTTACCTCCGTCCTGAAAGGTTTTCGAGACTAGGCCAGATAAAGCTCCAAATAACCTGGTTTGAGCCACAGCCAACCCCACTTTAAGGAAGAGTTTAGACAAGAGAGCTCCTGAGGTCTCTTCCAACCTGGATTATCCTACAACCCTATGATCCCCTATGCATCGCTACGCAGAGGTACCCAGTCCCCATGCTGTAACTGGCATCGAGAAGAGCAGAGCTTTTTTTTCTCATTGTGAGATGGTCTTGCAGTGTTTCCACAGCAAAAGGTAACTGCCCCTGCATCCCCTGGTGGGATGGCATCATACCTGTGTCCTATCACTGCCTTTCCCTAAGCCTCTCTCTTGGCTTAGAGAGGCTCCTAAACCAGTCAGCAACAGAAGGGAGCTTTCCATCTCCCCTCGCTGAGGGAAAGTGAAAGAGAAACTCTACTTTATACTGTTTCAAGTCACAAAATAGTAGTTTACTATTGTTTTCCTACTTAGTTTTGTTGTTTTTTTAAGGGAGTCATTCATTATGCACAGAATGGGCAATATTTAATATTTATGTCTCTGATAGAAGCAATTGAGATTAAAAGCAAAACATTAATTGGCTTCCATACAGAGTTTAAATCTCTCAATATGCCCATTATAGCTTGCGGTCATTGTCCCAAACTGTTGTGATGTAGTTTAACATTGTCAGGAAGACAGCAAATGAAAATAGCATCAATTTTGCTCAATAAAGCAAAAATGGGTTGCCATCTATTCTGAGGCTGAGTGTGGCTAGTGGTTACTGGCCTGAGATAAGGTTTCCCAAACTCTTACCTCCCTGATCATTGCAGGTTAATTAGAACCTGAAGACTGGCGCTTCATCTCACTCAAAGAGATTGCAAAAGCCATAGGAGTATGTTTAATAAACTGCACTGGAAGTTTATACATGTTTATTTCTATCAGCTTGTGTTTGTATTAAAGAATAACAGAATTTAGCTCCATCTAACCTAGTTAAGGGGAAGATTTATCTGATGCTGGTATCATACACAATTAGTAAGGCTGAAAATTACTATTCCATTGATTTCACTTTTTTTTTTTCCTTTTCCTTAGTGGAAGCTGCAACCAGGTTTTATGTTGCCCCTAACTGGGCTCAACATAAGTCACATCATTGTGCATGTAGCAGCACACTTTGCTGCTAGCCTTTCTGGTTCACTGGGGAACATTTGAATGTGGAGATAAGGGAAGTCAGCTCAGGTGCTGTCTTCTACTGCAAATCTTTTGAGTGCAGAAAACCATATTTGCATAAGTGGGCAGTTAATAAATCCCAGCCCTTGACACTTATTGACTAAAGCTCCAGAATAGGTAGATCCATTGCTGGTGGCTTATTAAAATAATAAGCTGAAAGGAAATCCCTGTCTCAGTGCTTAAGATTTGTGATCTATCAGCTCTGAGATCTGGCAAGGAACTAGAAACAGGTTAGGTTAACATTTCCCATTGGAATACATTTTTTAAATAGAAAAATGTGTTTTCAGTGAACAAAACCAAATAAAATCATAAAAATTTCCTGTGTACTAGGGGAATAGCTCAGCTCTTCAAAAAAATTCTATTGAAACTTTATTATTATTATTATTATTATTAGTTTTATTGGTGGGAATAAAACCATATTCCTGCTGCTTTTCAGGACTCAGGAAAACAGCTCACAGTCCTGAACTGTGCCACCTATTCATAGGATGATGTTGTAAAATTAATTTTCCTCTGAAATTCCCTATCCAAAAAACCCAGGAATGTTGATCTTCACTGCTTATGGGCTGTTGAATGATAGAAAACACTGAATGTCTATGAACAGTGGTTGCTGTAAAACTGGGAAATGTGAAAATTGAACAGTTAAAACACTTACCAGAGTTGTGTCATTGTGAAGGATGGTATTGGGTTTTGTTTGTAGATCAGCTATAAGAAAAATTTCCAAAAAAAGGATTCCAGGTGAACCAGGATGTCTCGACCTCCAGCCTGAAGGCTTCTCAGTACTAGGGTCTCCTGGCATCTCAGTTTTCAGGTTTACAGCCCTACAACAGCAGCTAAAGAAAACTCAGAATTCATATTCTTGACATTTTATTGGTTCTTTTTCCAAAACGAGAGAGAGATACCCCAGATGCACTTTGGAAAGCCTCCTCCCAAAGAAAAGGACAAGGATTTGCATTACGGGTAGAGGAGGAGACAATCATGTCCATGCTGGGTGGTGGTCCATTGACTTACTCTTCTAGAATGGGATGGATAACTTCCTTTGCATTAAAGAACATGTGACTTTTTTTATCTTGAAATTCAAGAAGAGATTAAACTTGAGCAACTACAGCAGGACCCTCTCCAACTCCAGCAACAGCAGAAAAGTCCATTTGTCTCTGATTTTAGGATTTCTCTAGGGCTGGTTAGTGCAGCTCCCTTGCAGACAGGAATACTGAAAGGAGGGACAGCAGTTCTTTTTCATTTCCTACATTTCTAAAGACACTATTCTGTTGCCACCACCCTTTCTGATATGTTTTTTTAGCACTTTATCTCCTTGCCTCTTACCTTGACCTACACTCCATGGTCATTTTTGTGCATACCATGAGAGAGTTGCTGAAGGTTGATGTCCATAAGGCATTTCTAATGCTGATGTGAATTGAAAATAATTTAAAATAATTTTCATTTCTAAATGTCAAAATAAAATAAACAAATTGTGTTTATGTCATGCTGATGCATTTTATTTTTCAACCATCCTTGAAAAAAATAGAAATAGTTTATTAACTATAAACATAAGGACATCTGGGAATGTATCTATCATCTGATTCATTTTGGGATCTTACAGGATGTTACAAATGTTACAGGACAAGATCTTGCAGGCAAAATAAAGTTTGGTTATCTTGATTCTCTAAAGGGCCCCTGAACTATGATGCTGAACTACTCATCTTGAAAAGGCCATTTCTATCACTGTTCAGATACGTGCCTCATGTAATGCCCAATTTAAGTATTCCATGAACAAGAAGCTCTCTCAAGAGTGATGGTGGAAAGTCTTGGAGCTCAGTCTCTCATTGCATTGTGAAGACAATTTATTAAGTTTCTTTTTCTTCATCATATTCTTTCTTTAGAATGGTGCTATATCTTATTATCCACAACTGCATCACACTCTCCTCCTCTTTGCAGTTACATTGCTTCATTTATAAAATGTCAGTATGAGGGGGTTTGACGCCTTTTTTTTTTTTTAAACAAGATTTTTCTTTGTATTTTGTTCAAAGCAGCATCTTTGTTTAAAAATAACTTTCACTGAAAAGGGAAAAGAGAGGAAGGGAGAGATAAATAAGTACTTAAGGTATTTCTACAACCCCAAATTAAAAAGAAAGGTTTTATTTAGAGTCAAATAAAATTTCATCAGCTTTGAAATTAATAGAATCTTTAACAACATATATATATATATATATAAAAAAAAATCTAGATTTAGTTTCACCAGAAACAATTTTTCGATAGGATTTTTCTATGTCCCCAATTGACTGGAGCGAATAATACTCTTCCTGTGAAGAATCACAGAGCTTGAAAGAGGGAATCACCTGGCATATGTCTCCTTTCCACTCACACAGATGGAACCTGCTGCTCACAAGTTCCTTTCACCTTTCAGTCGCATGCCGCTATGAAAATATGGACTCTGTTTAAAACATTAGTGCAGCTGATGGACACTTTAATGAAGGCTTTTTTAAAGCTTTGCCAAACTGCTTTTGAAGCAGTTGACTGAAATGTCAGAACTTCCTCTCATTAAAACTCCCACTTCAGCTACATCCCTTGTGTTTCAGAAAATCTTTTTTCACCACTTCCACTCAGATACCAAGAATAACTTACTGAAAAAGGTTACTTTCCCTCATGAAGACCTGATGCGATATATTCCATTGTGACAGATAGCACTTCAGATTTATGTTTATTTTTTGATTCTGGGCAGTAATATTAAGTTACAAGCCATGAGTCACTGTGTGTTTTTCTTTTTCCATTTTCACAGCTGAAAATTAATTAGCTTAGTGAAACATTTATTTATTTATTAAATCTTGAACTGCCTTGGTTTCTACTCATGGGCTTGAAGACAGAGGCTGGTTGAATGTTTTCTCAGCTGTATTGGTCCTGATTTTTTCTGCTAGAGCTGGCTGTTGGGTGATGAAGTCCATTGTGCCATGCTAGATCTAATTCTGCTCTACTAAGGGTTGTGGGATGCTGCCTGCAACCTCAGGGAACAGCCTCTGTATTCTTAAAGCTAGGCAGGTTGTCATCAAAAAGCTCTGTCAAAAAATTCCATCACCACCTGGATTTAGGGATGATGCCTCCTAAATTTATGCCCCTTTCTTACTCAGAAATTGGCCGTTCCAACAAAGCTTTGTTAATATGGACTTGACACAGAAAGAAAGTTTATAATCTGGGTGTGTATGGACTGTATGTAAGAAAGACAGCTGTTGTGCTACAGCTTTGGAGTTGCTGTTCCCTTTGATTCTCCATCAAATTTGGGATAAAAATATTCCATCACTGCTTTTTCCTTCTTTTTCATCAGTTGACTTGTAATTTCATTTTCAAACATAAACTCATCACTCTCTCCATCTTGGTGACTCATATGCCAAAGTTATCAGATCTCATATTTTAATTAAAACTCCAATAATGACACATAAGCCAAAATGAAACCCATTTCCAGCTCCCATGATTGCTAGCAATACAGGACAAACAGATCAGTTTTCTGGCATTAGGCAAATGGGACTCTGCAAATACACACGGAGAAAACTTGCTGAGTAAGAAAGCCTTGCTGCTACCTACTCACCCTCTCAAGCAGAATTGCACTCTTAAGTCAGAGCCAAAAATTATTGAAAAGACTTCGGAAGTAAAAATAACTTCAGCATATTTCTTCAGTTGAGTGTTTTGATAGAAATCTACTCTTCCTGTCTTTGAAGACACTATTTGTTAACCTTTTCTCAATATAAAGCTTCTTTTTCTAATGCTGTGGAGAAAAAAATATTTACATGGAGCCAAAGAAAGAGAAAAATCTCCTGTTTCTTTAAGAGATGCTTTCCTAAACCTTTCTAGAGCAAATTTGCTTAGTTTGTCCATTTATCAGCCTGTCAACACATCCTTTGTGTTCTAATTGTGCCATCTGTAGTTTTGGGTTTTTACAGTTGTCAGTATTCCAAAGACTGAGTTTTGCAATTAATTTGGAGAAGACAAGTACTCTGTAATATGTAAACTTTGGACTAGCACAGATGAAGGGGAGGGAATACTTGGAATAAATGATATTTGAGAATTTATTCCAAAAGAAAAACATCTTACAGGTTCTCTTGTTTTCCTAAACACCATGTTAATGGGCAGTGTTTGGCTTTAATTATGTCAAGATAAAATCAGAAAATCACTCGAAGCTGTGAGCCATGACTGTAAACGATTCTTTCCCTTGTAGATTCAAATGTCAGTGCTGCTATAGATTTTGTACCATATGCAAACGATGGTGTATATGTATGCACCCCAGTGTCCTCACATAGGCTGTGGTGTGGCTGTTTTATTCCTTTCTGGTTTAGTCCAACTTTGGAAAATACTAATGGATCCCCTTGGGAAGTATGAAGACATTGCTTAGCTTTTAAAAGCTTAAAATACCTGTATGAGCTGCCAACAAGACAAGATGATATGATGCCGAGGATCACTGTACAACCATTTCAAAGCTCAATGCACCCTGCTTATTTGCTTTTCCTTCTGCGTCCCAGGATTAACTATCCAAGGTAGGTGGTTTCTCAAAATTGGGGTCCCTTCCTACCACCAAACCTGGTAAGAGAATTAGGGAGGTTTTGGGAACCTGCTCTGAGGTCAGAGGAGGGACTCCTTTAGTGGCAGAGGCAATTTAGGCATATCCCAGATGTGGACTATGGACCTAACTGTGATGGCAACTGGTAATCTGTTCTCACTTTCTGAATCTCATGTTTCGCAAATACTGCACCTATTTTTGCACAATGAGGGACACTGTTCAATGTATGTTTCCTACATACTTCTCTGCACATGGACTGTTGGAACTTACACTTTTTTACATGTTTTCTAGTACCCAGGTTTTGTTACTCCAACTTCGGGTGACAAATAAAAGATTGTTTGTGTGTGGAATATTTCATTCCCCCTTTTCAGTCCCAAACCTAGACACTGGTAAACATCCAGGAAGGAGACATAAGTTACACCCATTCCCAAGCCACTTCACCTCACACCCACTTTATCTGCTTCAAGGAAGAAATTAGAAGAAACCTCACTCCTCATTTGTGTGTGCACAAACGTAAGATGCTACTAATGACTGTTCCTCCTAGAAGACAGGGGCATCAGGAATGCCATTCACTCAAGTTGTAGTATCTAGAGCTGTGGATTTAAAAGCTTAAACTTTCCTGATGATCTAGATAGAGCACTCTGATATTGAGTTATACATTTTCTGTTTTTTCCATATATGAAATTATTTTTGTAAGCTACTCTGGGGCTGAGAAGTGAAGATCTCAAAATCTAAGACATGTTGGAAATAACTCTTCATCTTTAATGCAAAGATGATGTAATCTAGTGTTTTGCCTGTAACTCAGTTCTTTCATAATGTTTTGATGTGCTTAGAAATTTGGGACTGTTTTTTGATGAAGGCAACTATTGGCAGGGTGCTGTTATTGAACCACCATGGCCTGAGATGGGAAAGACTTCTTTGGTCATCTGTTTCTTCTCATTGCCAGGACACCATTAGTCTTCATTATTGCACATTTGGCTGATGTTTTGTCCTGTTTGGTTTTCTTCCTGCCAGACCATGAGTTTTGAGAATTTTTGCTGGAAGATGATTATTCAGGCTAATAAAGCTGTAAAATTAAATTAAAATTGAAGCTGTTCAATTGCGAAACTTTATCTTTCCCATGGATGTTCATGTTCCTACTGGCTTAAGCTGTGGGTGCTTAGTTTTGGGGTTGGTTTTTTTTTTTTTTGAAGTGCACTTAACATTTAAAAAATAGCAAGTAACCAGATGTCCCTCAGTGTGGGTGCTGCAGATCCTGCCTCATCAACCTGGGCATTGCTTTGTGAGTTTTAATGAGAGCAGAACCAGGATCCTACAGGCTTATGCTGATCTCACAGAATTACTGCCACCTGGAAGAACAAACCGATGGTTCAGAGCCAGCTCACCAGGTCACCATTTCAAGCTCAGCCAGAGAGGCTGTAGGTATTATCACCTGACAGCTTTTTGGCAAGCAGACTCTCTACAACATGAGCTGATGGACTCTGGCCACTCCAAAGAGGTACTCATATTTTAGAGAAATGTCCTCAGATAGCCCAAACCAGCACAAAAAACATACACAAACCTAACCCAGTACAGAATACATCTGGCCACTTATGTACACCCAAAAAATGCTGTTTCCTTACCCAACAACTAAAGCCTAAAACATTCTGATAGCCACTTGCTTATTATAGACCAGCAAGCTCAGGGCAAGGCGATAAAAAATGTGAAGACCGGACATCATCCGAGGAAGAGGACAAGCTTGGGAGCTCGGACTCATTGCTGGAGAAGCCAGAAAGAACTGATGTCACTGTTCAGCCCACTTGCTTCAGAATCCCAGTTTTTCCTACAATCTAGAATAGGGCAGCCAAGGGTAAATCCTGCAGATGGAGACAAACCAAGCAAAAAAGGTTTTCATTGAATTTTTCTACAGTTTGTATTCATACTGTCAGGGACAGGTTATGCAGAGGTAAGGACCTTCAGTTCTCTTCCATTTATTTCCTTGTTACAGCCTTGTGAAGGGCATTGCAGCTTCTCTCCAGTCCCCCAGTGGATGCAGAGAACTGAGAAAAGCTGTGGCATGGCATGGTAGGAAGGGACAGGTTGTGGTTCCCCCAGTCGAAGTCCTGTACCACCGACCGATGGAATCCCAAGGGACCCTTGCATGCACATACCAGCACTGCTTCAGCTCCATGGTTGTATTATCCTGACGCTGGTATTAGATATATAAATCCATAACAGAAACCTTGTAACACCACCCACTGCATCCTCTCAGGACAGAGATTAATCTATGAGCACGCTTTGTGTTTTCAAAACTTTTAAAGACAAGACTGTTATTCAGTTCTTTAGCTTTGGGTATTGCACATGTAACTTTGAGGCAAGATCCCAAGAGAAAGTAGTAGCTGTGTCTGCTGCTGAGTCTTCAGTCTTTTGGGGAAATTAAGCGGGAGACATTTCAGTCACAGTTCCTAATACTGCAGCCTCTTAACTTCGTCCTTTGATTAAACTGTAAAAACATTTTCCCGGAAGGGTCTGCCATGCTCTTGTCCTAACAGACCCTGTGGCAGATGAGAGGTTGGACCACTCCTGCTAAGCTGAGGATCTACTTTCTAACACCTACCTCTGCACCAAATAACATCAGATGTCATTTCTCTGTAGCCTTGACAGGGAAGATAGGATTCATAAAAGGTGAGTTGTTTGAAGCAGTGTTGTCTAAACTAAAATGAACCAACTATTTAAGTAACAGAAGGACCAAAGGATTAAAGCAAAGAAACTGGATATGCTGTTATTGTGCCGAGCACGAACAGTGCTCCACAAAATGTCCCTGAGCTCTCCGAAGCAAGGGCACTCAGGACTTAAGTAGAGCACTCAGCACATTGAAGGAGCAGGCTCTAAACGTGCTCTTTATTAAGATGATAGACACCAAAGAAGGTACAGAAGGGAGTATATTTTTTAAGATGCAGAATTCTGAAAAGGTGTGAATAGCTTCATCAACAAATCACATGACTATTAATATTCATATTCTCATTTATAAAGCAATCGCTGGTGAATCAAGTTGGTTATCTTCAGAGCATGATGCAAAAATGTTTTGTTTAATCAAGTTTTTTTAACTGATTTATTAATCAAAAGCAAGGAAGCTCAAATAGTGGCATTGAGATCTGAATGAGTCAGTTCTGAAAAGATCAAGTATTGCAATTCTTTTTCTTTTTTTTTTTAGCTGATGATGGTGTTTTATGTGGTTGGCTAAGTTAGCTCCCAAAAACTAGTGAAAAGAAGGGAATACCTGCAGGGTATAGGGAATAGATTGCAGGCACTTATATGAAACTTTTGAGGTTGGCTTATTACTTCCTGATATGCCAAATTATGCCAAAATTAGTATTAGTGCACTAGCTGCACATTCAGTACAAAAAGGTCAAATGAATATTGAATCAAATAGATCAAGTGCAAAGGAGAATAGTACATGAAAACTGAGAGGTGCTGCATTCGGTACAAGTAGCACAGACTCCTACAGGAACATATCTCCATGTCTGTTTCAAATATGTGTATAAATAAAGCAAATCCTTGTGCTGATATTTATACTTGATAGTATCTTGACACCAGGAACAATTCTGCTTTAATCAATTTTCTGGGCCTTTTTCTCTCTTTTCTAAATCACTGAAATGGAAGCTTCTGAGCCATGTAAGCTTTACAAGAAGATTTTCAAAACTGGAGACTTAAAGAAAGATTCATGTATTTTTGCACAGGTATAAAAACAAATTGTCGGATGTAAAAGTACATGCTGAGTACATTTGACAGCAATTTGCCCAAATAAAGCTTTGGGGACCTCATTTTTTACTACATACAAGAGGGAATTAAATGCCCAGAGCCAGATTCTGAACATGTAAACATCACATTTGACTCAAACCAAGTGGAATTCAGGTGTCTGAACTAGGAAAGGCTGCTTAGAGTTGCTGCTCTCAACCATCCTGGAGATCCCTAAGATAAAATCCCAGCTCGCTCTCAGTTTGAACTGCTGCCTAAAACAGCCTCAAGCTGACAGATGGCCTGGGGGCATGGTTCTGCCCCCCATTGCAGTTCTGGCATGTACAGAGGGGTGCCTCCATACCCAGAAGCTTACATAGTCCCATAAGTATGCTTGGACCGTGTCTACCAAACACTGGAAGAAGGTCCTCACAGAAGATGACTAGAAGGGACGGTGTTATGCCTCCCATCTAAGTGTTATACAGTAGCTCACCAAGGATCAAGAAGAGCATGGTCCGGGGGAATTTGCATTCTTAACTTTACCTTCTGAGAAAGGTTCTTTCACTCAATGGTCCTGGCCCCTACCCCAAGGACTGCTGGCCTTTGGGTATGGTACTAGGAACTGAAACTAGAACTGAAAACTCCCTACTCCCACCAGAGTAGAAGAGCAGTTTAACCATCAGGAGAGGGGCTAGGACACATAAAATGTCCAAGGGGCATGGTCACACCAGTATTCTGCCTGATCTGAACCCTTATGTTATGTAAATGCTTAACCCATGTAGCCCTTAGAGGTCTTGATGTTACCCCACACAAAATGATAGAAGTTTATCACCAAAGTACAACATGAGGTGCACGGGTTTTTCTTTTCCATGTGTCTATTTTTTTTTCTTTACTTTTTCCCCAGTAATAGTTTTGTCCCTGAATCCTGACAGGGGGGTTAGGGAGCACTGCAATGTGTGAATTCACAGAAGAAACTTCATTGAAGATTGCTAAGAGGGCAAAGAGTTTAACCCTTCCCTTAAAGCATCCTATTGGCTAAGTTTAAGAGCTCTCTGCACAGCACATGGACCTCTGTGACCCCTGTTCCTGGACGTCTAACAATAGCCAAGACTTGTATGAAGCCTGAACACCAAGAAATGCACTTAAGGAGGAAGGTGCCTTATAGATAGGTAGCCCAAAAATTCAGCACTGTTGATTATAATCAAGTTCCCCTTTCTGAACCCAGCCACCTTTTCCATAATCTTAGCCAGAGCCAAGAACTAGCATTGCTTCCATCAGTAAAATGAAATAACAGTTGTCACTGGAATAGGTCCCTAAGAAATGATGCTGTTCTCTTTCCAGACAGCCACAAAATCTGTGTTTAAATTCAGGCTGTGATGATGGATAGAAAACCATATGCTTTTAACCACTTTCATTTATAAAAGTAAGAAAGAGGGAGTATAATTGCTCTCGATCACAGACTGTGTCTCAAAGGTCTTGAGAGGTGGGATGTGTGTGCATTCACCTTTCAAGAGGATGGGAAAGTCTTTGTTTCACCTGAGTGACTTATTGATATCCAGGAAGAAGATATGAGCAAAGTCAACACTTGATTCTCAAGTCAAGTGAGATTTGAGAGCGTGGGATCTGTGGCAAGGGGTAGGTTGTATCTGCAGTGGGAGACAAGCAGAGTCTCCAGGTCTTTATTTCTGACCTATACAGTTTTGAGTTTCTCTTCCTCTCTTTTGCCTCACTGAAAGATCTCTATTCTGTAGCAGTCACGTAAAGAGCCTAACTTTCTTTTGGCCCTTGCCCATGCTTAAGCTATTGAAGAGGAGAAGAAAGACAAGGTCTAGATCTAAGAGTTTTGAGAACAACCAAGTTGAATGCATCAGGTTTAATCAAAAGGCATCATTCTATTTACTTCACTGGGCATGGGATCAGACGCTATCTGAAATAATGAACTAGGACTCCCAGGATAAATTGTCCTAGTATTCTTTTCAGAATTTTTGCAGGATTTTAAGAATGCTAAGGGAAGGTAACCCACAAAGCCTAGTAAAGAGAAGAATATCATTGCACAAGGAAAGTTAAAACAGAAGCACATCCATCAGTTGAGTATGGTTTAATTAGATGAAACCCAAGATGTATCGGCCATCATTTAAAAGATACTCTGCACGCTGGGGGATGAGGAGGTGATTTACAAACCCATTGTTTGCAAATGCAAATGCAAGAAAAAGAAAGGCATGTAAGCAAAGCTTTGTGCTGCATTTGGAAGTCTAAACAAGGCAAGTAATCTAAATTTGGATTAGAAATCATGATACTGAGATAATCCTTATATTTGAAAAACGCAAGACTCTTCGAAGAGGCTGGAATTTAAAGATCTATTATTTACTAATATGAATGTAAGAGCTCTTGAATATTAAAGAGCTGAGAAGTTTGGGAACGAAAAAGATATTAGTTGTATGAGAGGGGACATATATGTAAAAATAAATCAGTATTATTATACCTTACATTTCTTGTGATATGATACAGGAATTGGGAAATAATTTCCCTAAAGGAAGTGGCATATAATTAGTAGGATATGGTAGGAAGTTTAATTACATAGGGCTACAGTGACTTTCTTCCATGGAAGGTGAAATTACTGGTGTGTTTTGTGAAAGGAATATAGGAACTTTTCTTAATTTCCTAGGCTTATTAACAAAAAAGGTTAGAGAATTATTAAAAAAAAGACTCTTCTCAGGAATTTACATTCCAGTTTTAGGATCTGTCTGTTCCTGAGTTAGAAGAAAAAGATGTTCAGAAAAAGCAAGGGAGGCTTATTAAAAAGGATTAAAGTTTATTTTTGAAACTGAGTATATTAATGAAAGGTCACGACATCAGTATGAATGTGGTGTAACCTGGCAGGCAGCTAAACACCACACAGTGACTCACTCTCTCCCCTGCAGTGGGATAGGGGAGAGAATCGGTAAACAGTTAAAACTGATGGGTTGAGATAAAGACAGTTTAATTGGGCAGAAAAGGGAGGGAAAAGAATAATAATGATAAAAGAACATACAAAACAAGGGATGCACAATGCAATTGTTCACCACCCGCTGACCAATGCCCAGCCAGCCCCCCAGCAGCAGGCTGCCCGCCCCCAGCCAACTCCCCCCAGTTTTATTGTTCAGCATGACGTCCCATGGTGTGGAATACCCCATTGGCCAGTTTGGGTCAGCTGTCCTGGCTGTGTCCCCTCCCAGCTTCTTGTGTACTCCCAGCCTCCTCGGTGGCAGGGCAGCATGAGAAGCTGAAAAGTCCTTGACTTAGCGTAAGCACTGCTCAGCAACAGCTAAAACACCAGTGTGTCATCAACGTTATTCTCATCCTCAATCCAAAACACAGCACTATACCAGCTACTAGGAAGAAAATTACCTCTACCCACCAGAAACCAGGACAATATCTATCCCTTATTCTATACCATCTACATCATGCCCAGGTCCCACACGTTCCAATATATCCCAATTAATCACCACCACCTTTCCTCTCTTTTGATACATACACAGAGATATTCCCTTAGTCTACAGGCCATCCCTCTAAAATGTCCATTGAGTTCATTTAGTTCAAGACATTGGGCTCCATCTGTCATAACAGTCATTCAGGACAAGAGAGGTGGTGTGTGGCGTTGGACTGTTGCATACTGAAGCCAGTTCTGGATAAATCACTGCTGCACTCTGCTCAGTTTCATCAGAATTCATTCTTCATTAATTTGGGTAATTCTAACTGTAATACCGTTGATATGGCATATAGCAACCATAGTAGTGATGACATACAGTATTATATAGCAATTAACATTATACAATTTAATTCATTGGCTATTCTCACCTAAAATCAAACCCCCTTGAGGCACACATCCGACTTCCCCATCTTTTCGCCTCACCCACCAAATGCACCCAGGTCCTTGAGCAAAAAAATCCCATGAATGGGTTTGCCTTTGCCTGAGGCAGGAGTAACCCAGACTGTTTTCCCTAATATATTTTTCATGTGCACTACAGGGACTTTATCTTCTTCTACAGTACGTAAAAGTTCTAACTGGGCAAGGCCAGCTTGATTGGCAGATCCTCTGGTGTTGACTAACCAGGTGGCTTTTGCTAAATGTGTATCCCAATGTTTGAAGGTTCCACCTCCCATTGCTCTCAATGTAGTCTTTAACAGTCCACTGTATCATTCAATTTTCGCAGAGGCTGGTGCATGATAGGGGATGCGATATACCCACTCAGTGCCATGCTCTTTGGCCCAGGTGTCTATGAGGTTGTTTCGGAAATGAGTCCCATTGTCTGACTGAATTCTTTCTGGGGTGCTCTGTTGCCATAAAACTTGCTTTTCAAGGCCCAGGACAGTGTTGTGGTGGCATGAGGCATGGGATATGTTTCCAGCCATCCGGTGGTTGCTTCCACCATTGTAAGCACGTGGCGCTTGCCTTGGCAGGTTTGTGGGGTGTGATATAGTCAATCTGCCAGGCCTCCCCATATTTATATTACAGCCATCACTCTCCATACCA